>NC_040013.1:49724047-49774064 GCF_000972845.2 Larimichthys crocea | reverse complement strand
CCGACAACTTTAAACTCCTCTCCCAGATTTTTCTTCACTCCACCAGATATCCCTTTCCCATCATTTTCCCCTCTTTCCCTCCAGCCTGCACACACCCAACCCATTTGCCCCCCATCAGCTTCCTATTTAATTTTTTATTTTCTTTTTTTTTTTTTTCCCCTCCGTACTCCCTTTTTTATTATCGGTTCCTCCTCTATTGTCTTCAACAGCTTTTCTTTTCCTTTTTTCCCCCCCCCATTTCTGTCTTCCTCCCCTCTCCCCACTCTTTTTTTTTCCGATTCAGCATCCCTCCTCTGTCCTTTCTCCCAACATTCTTCTTTCCCCTCTTCTCTCATGATTTCCTCCCCCCCCCCCCTCCCTTCTTCTAGCTTTCACCTAATCTCTCTTCCTTTTCCTTTCCCCCCCTCTTACGCCACCCTTTCCCATATTTTTCTTCCCTATGTCAAGCTTCTCTCCCATCCCCCCCTTTTCTTGATTACTTGTCCCCCTCACTCCTTTTTAGTTTCCCACCTCTTTTCCGAACACCTTTTTCCCCCCTATTTTTTTCTTTCTCATCCCCTTTTTTCCCCCCTCTCCTTCACTCCTTTCAAGCCATCTACCCACTTCCCCAGTTCAACCTTTACTTTTCTTTTCTTTTTCTAGCCCACCCCTGCAAAACACGTAATTTTCTCTTTCTTTCACTCATCTCGATCTTCCCCCTATTCCTTTCGACTCCCTTTTCATTGAGAAAATCCCCCCTCCCCAGATATTTTTCTTTTTATTTCTTCTTTCTCTTTCCCTTTCTTTTTACTCTTCTCTCTTTCCTCTTCTCTTTCTCTTCCTAGCTAATAATATCATCTAAGAAACGACTATAACTAGCACACATTAATCTTTCACCCTGAAATTCTCTTCTTTTTTTTCTCTCCCTTGCTTCCGATAGAAAATTAATAATTTTTATAATAGATATGTTCAGTCTTTGCATTTCTTATTTTTATCTCTTTCTCTCTCTTCATTTTTTTCTGTTTTCACGCATTTTCCATTGTTTAGACCCCCCATTCCATGTTCTATCCGCCTTATATATGCAAATGCTTTTTAAATTTCTCTTCTTCAAGGGTGCCATTTTTTATCTGTTCCGCGTCTAACTTTAGCTTCCTGACCTGTCCTTGCTTTAGCTTGTCGGTTATCCCCTAAACCTTGTCACGAAAATAAGACCCAACCCTCATCTATCCCCACTTCTCTGCCCACTACCTCCTCTTTCAACCTATCCACATCCTCCCGCGTCCTCCCAATTCAGCCCGTATCCTCCCCATTCCCCCTCGTGCTCACTTCAACTCCTGCTCATGCTGTTATACATATAAACATGTTAAAAATTTGACCTATCTTTGATCCCTTCTCGGCGCCGTTGTCTGTTATTCTTTTTGAATTTTTTCACTTTATGCTGTCACCCCCCCGTTTGACTTATTTTTTTTTCCAATCCCACCCTGCCCTCCTTTTCTACCCTATCCCCCTAGTCCCACTCTCAACATTTCGTTCGAGGTGATTCCTCCCCCGGGTGTCGCCACTCGCCTCTCCTTGTGGCCGCCCGGGCAACCTTTTGGGGTCCACCTCCGCTAGCGCCACGTAACCAGACCTGGGACATTCCGTCCCCCTTCCTCCCCTTCACTCCTTTTTCTCCCCCCCCTTCCTCCTTCCTTTCCCCGATTACCCGTTTTACTTTTACGCCGCGAAATGGACTTCCCAGGCAGCGCATCCGCAATAGAGCCGTCTGTTGCGGAGAGGCTAGTGGGGGAGGCGAGGCGGGGCAGGCTGACTCTTGCTTGTGAGGACCCGGCCGGAACCAGCGGGCCATGAACCGGCGTGCGCTTGATCGGTAATCACAGGACTACCTGGGGAGTGAAGATAGCTTTTTTTTCCCACCCTTTTCTCACCGCCGGGTTTGGCCGTGTTTTCTCTTCTTGGCGGTTTGAGTCTTTGAGTTTTCTCCTCGGGGTTTTCCGACACCTGAGTATTTTTTCCCCTTCCCTTCCGCAGGAAACCCATAAAAATTCTCACTTATGTAGGAATTTCCTTTTCATGTGCGTGATCCGCCCTCTGATAGCCTCCCGCCGGATCCGCGGCGCGCGAGGAAAGGAAAAAATACAAAAATAAACACCATGGATAGAGCATAAAATACGGGGTACGGAATTCTCAGGACTGAAACGTATACGATCAGTTTCAAGCCTCGTTTTTGGAGGCAAGCCAGGAGGAGCGACGCCGAGGAGGACGGCGGCCGAGACCGGTGGCCGCACGTCGTGCACCAAAATTTCCCAAGGTCCTCCTCTCTGCCGCTGCGCCGGGCCATATATCCCCCCGGCCCGCTGGCCCAGCCAACCGGGGCCCGGAGGAAAGAGACCGAGTGCAGCGGTCGTAGACTTGGCGGATTAAGATATTTTCACGCCACTTCGTTTTTGTAATGCCGGACTATTTTACTTTCCCCACGTCTCGATTGTTTTACCAGTCCCTCTCTCCGCCTTCTACGGCTTTCCCGCCGTTCCTCCCCCTCCCCGTGCCGGGCGCAGCCGTGGCCTGGCTGTGCCGCTTGTTGTCTTTTCCGCATGCGGTCCTCTGTGTCTTCATTTCTTTCTACGATCGATGCCCGCGAGGGTGGCCCCGCGCCCCCTCGCCCTGTCCCCCCCCTTTCCGCACCTGCCCACCATGTCTTGAGGTCTCGTGGTGAGAACACACCATCTTCCGCCAAATAACCCCAATCAAATTATCATCACACATCTTTCCCATATTCTACCAAAACTCATTCCATACAAACCTTGACTATCCACCTATAACTTTTGCTCTCCCCTTCTCTCTCTCTTTCCTCTTTTCCCTTTTCTTTTCCCGCACTATTATAAAGAAATGACATCGCCGCTATTAATACACATTCGATTATAACACCTTTTATAATCCTTGGGAACTTAATGCGCCCGGTATCTCGCTTCTCCCCTCCCCTCTTCCCCACTTTATCCGAAATACAAAAATATTAAAAAAATCATATTTTATCCATTTCCACTATCACCTCTAAACCCCCTAAATATCTATTTCAAATACCCACAATCCTATCAAATCCATTCCCTTAAAATCACCCCCCCCACATTTTACAACATTGACAGTTTTCACCCAACCTATCATTCCTCCTCCATCTGGGGGGGGGTGCTGATACTGGACCCGCCGGGCACGTGTACCTCTTTCCCTTCCTTCCTCTCTGCAAAAATGAAGCTTCATCGATCTCCTTTTCACCGAGCACTTCCAGAGAGGAGAGGAGTAGTACAGCACGGTCCGAGAGAACAACGGAGAATAAGGTGGGTGGGTTTCGTTGGTTTCGGGAAAGGTGTCCGAATCCCTTTCCACCTTGCGCTTCCCCCCTTTCTTTTCCTCCCCCTCTCCTTCGAACCCTTTGTAACCTTTTTTCTTTTCTATTTTCCCGTTTTTACTGTTTTTTCTCCTTCTCTCCTTCCCCCCTTTTTTCTTTTCTTTCCTTTTTTCTCTTTCTTGTCTTCTTTTCCCCCTTTTTTTTCCCTGTTTCCCTTTTGAACTCTCCTTCCCCCTTTTTCTTGACTTTACAAACGCTCTACCGCGTCTATCTCAGAGGCCTTCCTCTCTCCCCCCCAGGCTCCTTTTTTTTATTGCCCCTTCCCTTTATCTTCAGGGATTCACTTGACACCTCATCGACAGGCTTCCGCTTTCTGCTTCTTACCGTTTCATCCTTTTTTTCTTTTTTTTAAACTATCAAGGGTCCAAAAGTTTGAGGAAGTCGTGTTGCCGTTTTTCTCCTAGTCAAAAGTTCTGGGTTTATAAATGGGTGTGTATGTGGAGGGAATGTTTGTGCTAGTAGAGTGGTGGACATCATCAGCTTTTCGATGGAGGAGCAGGGAGAATAGTTTTCGAAATGATTTTTCGATAATTAACACCACAAACCCCCGAATTTTTTTCCCCTTTCGTTTCCCGCCCTTAGACCCGCACCCAAAAGCAGAAAGTCCCACTAATCGCCTTGCCCGCTTTGACATTTTGCCGTAGAGACAAATCATGTGAAAAAAATTGCAAACAATAATGCTGCTGAAAAAAAAAATTAAAACGTATTCGACTACCGTGCCTTTAAATGCCCAGCTACAGACATGATTATCCCCTCAAATGTAGGAAACATTCGAGTGATCGCGTGATAACACCTGTTGAAGTCTGTCTCTTTTATAGTTTTGGCTCCATACAGGGCTAACTGTCGAGTAGTACTCCATCCTCAGCCTATTCACTGCCATTTTAAAAAAGGGAGGAAATTTTTTTAAGGACAGGCAGAATCGTAACGTTTCTCTTTCTCTGCTCGGAGGGCAAGTTTCTTCATTTATCGACACAAAATAAATATGTAAAACGATCACGGAAGGGAACAGGATGCCCCAGTGATTTCGGCTTCAATGATTGGAATTACGGTTTGGCATAGAGCCCTCCTTTTCGAGGGGTGGTCCTCAGCATTTCCCTCTCTCTCTGTCCAGGATTTTCAACTGGCGTTCCAACTGACCAACGTGCAGCAAGCCCAGTGGCGGCCATTTGAGCGTTCTATGGCTTCATTTGAATTGTCTGTGCAATGGCCGACAGAGACAGCAAAGCAGCTAGACACGCACTGCTGTAAGACAGCTAACTGCTAACATAGCAGCACCATAAAATTAGTGCAAATGTAATTGCTAGCATGTCCAGCTAGCAATTGCATTAGCCACTACAAGAATTTTAATACATGATCATTCTAACCATGTTTAATTTAACCTGTTAATGTAACATGCTAAGCGTAATGACCCTTAGCCCACTAAGAATTAAATACATGATCATTGCTAAACATGTTAATGTTACCTGCTAATGTTAATTAGCATTAGCCACTAGGGATGTAACGATTGCATCGTGCCCCGATTAAATTGGTACACAATGTGTGACGACTCGCATCGGTTGACAGAAAAAATGAATCGCGATTCTTGGCAAATGCGAGAGAAGTAGGATATGTCTCATTAATGCATGTTACTAACCAAACTTCCCCGGAGTTTCTGTGCTCTGTCGTCCAGCAGGTTCTCGTGGATCGTGGCTGCTGCTGTGATCCTGCATGACGCCCACTCATATGTATTACTGTCTATTAACTACCATATTATTATGTAATCATTTTATCATTCATTATAATCATTGTCATTTATCAGTCATTTGTACAATATGTTTGTGTTGATTTGTCCTGTACACGTGACATCCTGCACGTCTGTCGGTTGGGAGGGGCCCTCCTCTGTAGCTCTTCCTGAGGTTTCTTCCACATTTTTTCCCTGTTAAAAGGGTTTTTGTGGGCAAGTTTTTCCTCACTCGAACGAGGTCTAAGGACAGAGGGTGTCGCTCCTGTACAGATGTAAAGCCCTCTGAGGCAAATGTACTTTGTGACTTTGGGGCTATACAAATAAAATGAATGAAAAATTGATATGTTGTTTTCGTCTTTTTTTTTACTTAGAAATAGGTTACGTGTGTGGCTGCAGCTCCACTGCCGCGTCTGCCTTTCTGTGTCACACAACACACACACACCACCCCTACACCAAGGCTTCAGTAGTGGTTAATCGGCGTCAGGCTGACTGTACTGTAAATGATACCATACACAGATCCCCAGGAATTTCACGATGTTTGCAATTTTGCAACTTCAACGCAACTTTAGTGAATCCCTGTGAATTCGGGGTGTTGCACAATTCTAAACCAATCACGCCAACTTCCGCGCAGTCGCACGGGGGATTAAAGTCAGGTCAGAGACGGCCGCACCGTGCGGGAGGATCCCTTCGTCGGACCTCTCCCCGGCGCTGGTGGCCCCGCCGGGCACATTTCCTCCGGGTGTGCGCCGCGACCGGCTCTGCGTTTCCGCGCCGGACCTCGCCGTTTCCCGGGGCCGTGAACTCTCATTAAAGGGTAAATGAGCTATCATCTTGTTTGTTTTATTTTCAGTTAGCTCATACTTCAAGCTGAAGGTAATGGTCAGATCGCTGCTTGCTTGGCAGCCCTAAAGAACACAAACTGTTTGGAGTTTTCTGTAAAGCGAGATTTTTTTCCTACAAATAAAAAGTAATTTATTTGGTCCAATTGTTGTAGCTTATTTGATTTTAATTAATCGTTGAAAACAATCGTTATCGTGAACAAAAAATCGTGACTACGAATCGAGTCGTGTGAGTGAGTGTATCGTTACATCCCTATTAGCCACTAAGAATTAATACATGATTCATTGTTACCTGTTAATGTTAACTGCTAAGCTAATTAGTTTAGCCACTAGGAATTAAATACCCTGTTAATGTACAGCTAATGTTAAGTGCTAGCACCGTCCGTGCTAAAGCTAAAATTACTGCAATGGTAATTGCTAGCGCGTCAACACTAGCAATTAGCATTAGCCACGAATAACCAAATACTGCACTTGCTAATCTATGATGTGCCTAACATGCTAAATGTTAATTAGCACTAGCCCACACATAATTAATACATGCTAATTCTAAACATGTTAATGTTATTGTTAGCCGTCTGCGCTAGCAATGCATTAGCCGGGAAGAATAATACATGATCATTGCTCAACTGTTAATGTTAACATGCTCAATGTTAATTAACATTAGCCACTAGGAATTAAGTACATGAATCATTGCTAACCTGTATTGTTAACATGCTAATGTTTAATTAGCATTTGCCACTAAGAATTAAATACATTATCATTGCTAACATGTTATTGTTAACATGCTAATGTTATAGCATTAGCCACTAGAAAATTAAATACATGATTCATGTTAACATGTTAATGTTAACCTGCTAAAGCTAATTAGCATTAGCCACTAGAATGAAAATACATGATCATGCTACATGTTAATGTTACCTGCTAAAGTTAATTAACATTAGCCACTACGAATTAAATTAAATACATGATCATGCTAACATGTTAATGCTAACATGCTAATGTTAATTGCTAGCAGTTAGTGCTAGCCACTCATTTTCAGTCACTAAGAATACATGCTAATGGTAACATGCTAATGTTAAGTGCTAGCACGTCAGTGCTTAGCCCATAATTTTTAGTCACTAAGAATACATGCTAATGTTAATATGGTAATATTTAATTTGTTAGTGCGCCAAGACAGCAGAGCAGCTAGCGCGTTAGCACTAGCGTGTAAAGACATGCTAACTGTTAACATTACGGGCCCAAAGCCAAAATTACTCACAAATGGTAATTGCTAGCGCGTCAACACTACAATTAGCATTAGCCACTAAGAATTTATTACATGACAACTGCTAACATGCTAAGCTACTTGCTAGCACGTCAGCGCTAGCCATTACCCTTAGCCACAAATAACCAAATACATGCTACTTGCTTTTATATAATGCTAACATGCAAATGTTAACTAGCACTAGCCCACAAGAAATAAATACATGCTAATTCACCTGTTAATGTTAATTTGTAGCCATCTGCGCTAGCCATGAGCATTAGCCACGAGTAAGAATTAATACATTATCATTGCTAACATGTTTGTTAATTAACATTAGCCACTAGGATTAAGTACATGCCATGTTAACATGCTAAAGCTAACCTGCTAATGATAATTGCTAGCGCGTTGTCTGTCTAAAATGAACGACATGACAGCGCGCAGCTAGCGTGTTAACGTTTAGCCATTGCCATTAAGTATTAAATAAATGCTAATGTTAACATGCTAATGCCAACCTGGTATGGTAACCTGCTATGCTTATTGATTACTATTAACCACTAAGAATTAAATACATGCTCATTGATAAAATGCTAATGCTAGCATGCTATAATGTTACACTGCTAGCACGTGGTTAATGCTAGCCACTCATTTTCAGTCAGTAAGAATACATGTTAATTGCTAGCACGTCAGAGACAGCAGAGCAGCTAGCTCATTAGCGTTAGCTGTAAAGACATGCTAACTGGTAACATTACGGCACCATGCTAAAAATTAATGCAAATGCTAACATATTAATTAACATTAGCCCATAAAAATTAAAGACATGGTAATTGTCAACACGCTAATGTCAATTGCTTGCGCGCGCAGCGCTATGCTCTCCTGTGTCTAAATAAACATGTTAAAAATGACTATTTGAGGTGTGCTTTTTGATACAGAACCCCGGCAACACCACTCGTCACTCTCAAAATTTCTGCGGGAATTTTCAGTTATTCATCTTCCGCCCTTTTTCGCCGATGAATGCGGCCTGCAGCGATGAGAGGACCCCAACAAATTATATATCAAAACGTGCGTCTTGATCCCGATTCCGTGCTATACTTCTTAAGAGGTTCGTGAGGTTTTTGCGATTTATTCAAATTTATTCACAAAAAGCCGTGAAAAATTTCCCATAGGGAATGAATGGGAAAGCCCGAAAAAAAATGTCTGTAAAACTGATATTTACAACAATGAACTGCTCTGGCATACTTTCACCGAGAGACTTCATTTAAACTTTAAAACGTGGGTACGCTTGCCTTCTCTTCAGGGATTCACTACACTCATCGACAGCTTTTACTGTTTTTAAACTATCAAGGCTCAAAGTTGAGCAGGTTTTTAGTCAAATTTCTGGGTTTATAATGGGTGTGTATGTGGCAGAATGTTTGTGCTACAGTGGATGACATCATCAGCTAGAGTGAGGAGCAGAAAAATCAGTGAAAAAATAGGTCTCAGCATTTTCTCTCTCTCTCTGTCAGGATTTCCAACTGACATTTTAACAGGTGCAGATTAGCTGCTGCTGATTAGGTCCTGGTTGCTTGGCAACCTCAGCCTGCTTGAAGGAAGAGAGGGGGGAGGGGCCAGCAGGCAGAAGCCTAGCGGCGGCCATTTTAATAGTTCTTGGCACTTCATTTGAACTTGTCTGTCTAAAATGGCAGACAGAGACAGTAGAGCAGCTAGTGCTAACACATGCTATTTGCTAACATTAGCGACCAATGCTAAAATTAGTGCTAATTAACATTAGCCACTAGTAATTAAATACATGTTAATTGCTAACATGCTAATGTTAACATGCTAATGTTAATTAACATTAGCCACTAAGAGTTACATGCATGCTAATGGTAACATGCTAATGCCAACATGCTAATGTTAATTGCTAACGCGTCAGCGCATCAGCACTAACATGCTAAGGCTAACATGCTAATGGTAATTCTTAGTTCATCAACGTTAACAAATGCTAATGTTAACATGTTAAAGCTAACATGATAATGGTAATTGTTAATGTTACCATGCTAATGTTAATTGCTAGCGCATCAACGTTAACATGGTAATGTTACCATGCTAATGGTAACATGCTAATGTTAATTGCTAGCGCGTCAGCGCATCAGTGCTAACATGGTAATGCTAACATGCATTAACATGCAGCGCTAGTGCATCAGCGCTAACCTGCTAATGTTAACATGCTAATGTTAACATGCTAATGTTAACATGCTAATGTTAATTGCTAGCGCATCAGCGCAGCAGCGCTAACATGCTAATGTTAACATGCAAATGGTAACATGCTAATGCTAACATGCTAATGTTAATTGCTAGCGAGTCAGCGCATCAGCGCTGACATGCTAATGTTAACATGCTAATGTGAACATGCTAATGTTATTTGCTAGCGGATCAGAGTTAACATGGTAATGTTAACTTGCTAACGGTAACATGTTAATTGCTAGCGCATCATTGCTAACATGCTAATGTTAACATCCTAATGTTAATTGCTAGCGCATCAGCACATCAGCACTAAAATGCTAACCTGCTAATTGCTAGCACATCAGTGTTAACATGCTAATGTTAACATGCCAATGTTAACATGCTAATGTTAATGTTAATTGCTAGCGCGTCAATGCATCAGCGTTAACATGCTAATGTTAACATGCTAATATTAATTAGCATTAGCCACTAAGAATGAAATAAATGCTAATGTTAACATGCTAATGCTAACATCCTAATTGCTAGCTACTCCTGTGTCTAAATAAACATGTTAAAAATGACTATTTGAGGTGTGCTTTTTGAATACAGACCCCCGGCAACAGCCCACTCGTCAGTCTCAAAATTTCGGCGGGAGTTTTCTAGTACTGAATTTCCTGAGCAGTGTGATAATCCTCTATTTCTTTAGAATTTTTTCTAGTTATTTAGTCTTATTCACTGGAAAGTGTTATGTGCAAGCACAGTGCCTGTCAGAGAATTGGACACACCTTTTCATTCAATGGTTTTCTTTTTCTTTTTTTCTACATTGTGGATGAACACTGAAGACATCAAACTAAAAAACTAAAAACTATTAACACATGGAATTGTGTGGTAATTAAAAAACAAATAAATTATTAAAGCTGCAAGCAGCGATGGTCGGGCCTTCGCACATGTGCGCACGTCGAAATGTGCGCATGTCGAATTAACCGTAAGAAGTTTCAGACAGAGATCGGCAGCGTTGACTTTGACGCGCTGTCACGGCCACGCCCTCTGATAAAAACTGTGATTTTGATAACTTTTCATTGTCAAGGCCTGAAGAACACACACGCCAAGTTTTAAACACATCGGATAAAATCCCTAGGAGCAGTGCGTTCAAATGCGACCCCTGGAAATGACCCCAAAACCTGAAAAGTCAAAATTTGACAAAAATTGGACGCCGTACGCTTCACTGTAGCCCGGGTCACTAAGACACGTGGGCGAAACCATGGCGAGGGGCACCGCCAAAAATACACATCTAGGTGGCGCTGTTGAGCCATATGCGTACGTCCATGTGCGAGACCCCCAAAATGCATAATTGTACACCCCGACTTTGAGGGCGTAGGCAAATTTTCGTGAGTTTTTGAGGAGATATCGGAAATGCGATTTACTTTTAAACGTTGTTCAGTGTTCGAAGTCCAATAGGGCCCCGCCCCAGCGTGCCGTGCTCGGGCCCTCATAATTTAGATTCTAGTAGTTAAGTAGTAGTGATTTGATAACTTTGTCAGCTTTGCACGGTCTTGATTTGATAACAGCTTATTAATTATTAATTGTGTAAATATGACTTCTGGTGTGGAGACATTAAGATGTTAAAAACAAAGCCATGCTGGTGGAGCTGAAGTTCCCACACATCCTCACCTAAACCATTTCCCCTTCACTCCAAAGAGGGAAATGTCATTATGGGGGGCTGTGGTTTAGCAGAGTGGGTCGTCCACTAATCGGAAGATTGGTGGTTTGATCACAGTGTTGTGTCCTTGAGCAAATTACTGAAGTTACTGCCATCAGTGTCTGTGGGTTGTGTAATATGAATGTTGCACCTCTCCAACTCTGTAAATGGGTGAGTGTGATCAGAAGACTAGAAAGGTTCTATACATTTACTATTATTTCCTCACAACAACTTTATTTATTCTTCTGGTCATTTTCTGTCCACAGGTTGAGGATAATAATGTTTATGACCCACCCAGTGTAATACATATATGTGGCAAATCCGTCATTGATTGCCAAAATTGTTCACTAAACATTATTTTATGATGTTTCATCATCATCATAATCATCATCATTCAAATGCTCTTTCAGTCCAAGTACCCCTTGAATGAGAGACAAACAGAATAGGGACCCCCACATGTATTTAATTTTTCTAAATATTTCACATTTTTACCCTGGCCTAAAATAACTTTTGTATTTACTTTATTCAACTTTGATTTCACCGTATTAACCTATTTATATACACATATGGGTTATTAGCCTATATGTGTTTAATGTGACTGATAAAAAGTTGCATAAATGCATAATGCATAAATATTATTGGTTATTAAAAGGAAAGAGCTGTGGTCTTGAGCTGTTTGTCTACTGACTTATCCAATTGGAGTGCAAATGCATCTGCAGTTTGTAGTTTCTCAATTATCTACACCCTCACATTCACCATTATTTTGGTGAAAATTGTCAATTATTATGACAAAATTTGATGGACCACCTGCAGTACCTCTGTGGACCCTCTAGGTGTTGTGGACCCCTCCTGTTCTAAATTGTTAATATGCAATAATGGTTCAAATATTTTAAAGTATTTGTTCATCTGTTTGACTGTTTTAAACAGTTCAGTTTATTTTCATTGAGTTTCACATATTGGTGCAGCTCTTGTATAAAGTGTAAGTGCTTTATAATGGAAGTTTATGATCATGAACATGTGGATATCTTTTCTGGTGCATATGCACTGAAATAAAGAGTATTTCACTAGGTACAAATGGACATGGGGACATCGATAATGGCTGTGATGGTTACCAGGGAAGAGTTTAAGTTCATGAATTAGAATAGAATATTGGAATGCTGGAATGGTCATACAGAATATATAAGACAGTGAGAGTCACAGAAACTCAGTCAGATGTACGCAGAACCTCACAACTGAAGGAAAGGTGAAATATCCAAATCTGAAGAACGAGAGCGAACTGAACCAACACTAAAGCTGTTAGGTAAGTACTTCAACTGATAGCTCTTCACTTCATATTAACTATCAGACTTTTACATGCAGTAACAGATAAATCCCTCAGAGTTAAGGTTTGCTTTCATACTTTTGACTCTCAGCTAATATACAGTGAACCCTCGTTTATGGCGGGGGATATGTTCCAAAAATAACCCGCAATAAACGAAATCCGCGAAGTGAGTTTTACAATTATTATACATGTTTTAAGGCCGTAAAACCCCTAACCACACACTTTTATACACCCTTTTACACACATTTTGTACAGTACTCCCTTAAACAGGATGCAGAACACATGTGCGGTTCTCCCTTAGCCAATCAGGACGCAGAACACAATGCGCGTTCATACTGTACAGTACGCTGTAAAAAAAAAAAAGCATGCAAAATGAAACTGAAAAAAATCCGCGAAACAGCGAGTCTGCGAAAAGTGAAACGCGATATAGCGAGGGATCACTGTACAGTCATTAAAATTAGCTAAAGTGCAGAAATATTACTAGCAAAATGCATGTAAAGTATCAAAAGTGGACTCTAGTAGACAGCTTCAATAGATTTGCAATGTTTATATTCAAATCCTTTATTAGTGAAGTAAATGTCCTAGCAGTCTTGAAATCTTAAAGTAAGAGTACAACATTATAAAGGAAGTGTTAACAGTAAAGTGTCATATCATTATATACATTATAATATTATTAATGATGCATTACGATGTAAGTAACATTTTAATCTTGTATGTGTAGCTAATTGCAGCTTTATATATTGTTGAGCATCACTGTTCCGCCCTTTGGCGTTTTGAGTTTGGTTCCCAGTGGGACCCATTTGAGAGACGGACCAACTTGAGCAACAAGAAATCGCGCACGAGTCTGCTACAATACAGAGCTGGTTAAATCTTTGTCTGTAAGTTTACACCACTACATTATGGTTATTCTGCAAGCTAATTGTTTACCTTATGTTATACAGGTCATTACGTTTCGTTTTTTTACGAGCTAAACTCGGTAAATGCGTTTCTGTTTTGCCGACGTAATATACAGTCTGCCCAGTAGGGGGCCGTGGCGCTACGCCATAGACTTATTAGTTGATTTATATCAATGTAAATGTGTGCTACTTTATGTTTATTGTGGTAAAAAGACACAAAAGACGTTACATTTTGTAATGTTATACTTCTGTTGTTTGTTTACAGTCTTACAGAAAAAGAATGAATGGAAGAACTGTGAAATAAAACTGAGGAAGAAGAAAAACAGAAAACCTTAATCCTCAAAGAGACTTCAGAGTTCCCTTCATTATTGTTAGCTATCTGTCTAGCTGTATCTGATATATAGCGAGGGCAGAATAGTAAGAAGACAGTTATACGCCAAGTTCTTCACGAAGCGGCTTATTACGGATTTCATCATTGCCTACGCAATGTCACCCAAGCAACTAAGATGGATGAACGACGTAACACAGATGATACACGTCAATCCTTGGCGACAAGATCCATTGCACAGTCAAGCAGCAAGTCATCAACAGCAAGCTCTGCTGCACTCAAAGCCCGAGCAAGAGCCGAAGCTGCTCACATACAAGCTTCATTCGCAAAACAAGAAGCGGAGATAATGGTTCAAGAAGCAACATTAAAAGCAAAAATGCACATTCTACAGAAAGAAAAGGATGCAGCTACAGCCACCGCAGAACAGGCAGTGTTCGTGGCTGCAGTGGACATTGCAGAGATAGACTCTCGACATGACATTGACTTACCTCTCTTACCATCTAACACTGCACAACGGACAAGTGAGTATGTCCAGCAACACAGCTGTGGCACGTCAGAGCACGTACCCATGCACACATGTTCACAACCTGCAGTAGAGAAAGTTGAACAAGAAATGAGCCATCTCAAAATTTAAAATGAAGATACTCACCTACAAACAGCTCAGAAGGATGTGAACATCCAGCAAGCAGTGAGCGCCACACAACATACTCCTGCAAACGTCCCCGCTGTGCAAACACAAAAAAGAGACATTTAGATCCAACTGTAAATTCAACGTACCTGAGACAGCCTGCGCAGCAGAGGTGGGACCATGAAAAGCAGTTAGTGTCAGGCCGGGACTCAATGAGGACTCAGATGCAAAGTTAGGCTGAGAGTAGCTTTATTCAGGTCTTCAATAACCCTCGAAAAAGTGAGGCTATAAAAATAGGACTAAACTAAGCGAAACAAAAAATCACTCCGAGGAGGAAATAACTCTGAACTAAGTTTATCAAAGATTAACAAAATCAAAATCACTCACAATGAGGAGAAAACAAAAGGCTATGAAAACATTAACTAAGGACGCTCCTACGAGGCTGACAAAACACTAGGCTAAACACTAGGAAACCAAAAGGGCTAGACTAAGATGATACAACAAAAAATCACTCTTGCGAGGAAGGAAACAAAAGAACACTAGAGCTATAAAGCTATGGCTGAGGCTATGAAATTACAACAAAAAATCACTCTTGTGAGGAAGAAACAAAAGATCACTTGAGCAAAAATCTATGGCTGTGGGCTAAGGAAATAAGGCTTTGGTGAACACTGCATAAGACGAAACACTTCGGCACGGGACAAAGGGAGACGCAGACAATATATACACCAGGTAATGGGGAACAGGTGGAAACAATCAGGGCGGGGAAGACAGTCAGACCGGTGACACATGAGGAAGGGCAAGTGACCTGAAACGAGAGGAGAGTTATCTTTCAAAATAAAACAGGAAGTGACAAGACAAGACAAAAACTCAGCTTGACCTCACCGCGGTGTGACAGTCAGCAGCCACGCCAGATGTCGCAAAATACCTCATGAGGAGAGAAGTAGTTTGGTTTGATGACCACCCAGAGGATTATTGGGCGTGGAAAACCTCTTTTCAAAGTGTCATTGATGAACTAGCCTTAACTCCAAGAGAAGAGTTAGACCTCCTGATTAAATGGCTCGGGCCAGCATCTAAAGAACAAGCAAAAAGAATCAGAGCCATACACAGCCACAACTCAGCTGCAGGGCTAAACATGGTTTGGCAAAGACTAGAAGACACCTATGGAACCCCTGAGGCAGTTGAGGATTCACTCCTGAAGAGGATCGAGGAATTCCCCAGGATCACAAACAGAGACAATGTGAGATTGAGAGAGCTTGGAGATCTCTTACTTGAACTTGAATATGTAAAGGAAGGAGGGTTCCTCCCAGGACTAGCATATCTCGACACATCACGGGGAGTGAACCCCATCTTAGAAAAGCTCCCATTTAGTATCCAAGAAAAGTGGATTTCCCAAGGGTCAAGGTACAAAGAATACAACCATGTCCCTTATCCACCCTTCTCTTTCTTCTCACAGTTTATTCGTTCTGAAGCTGAAATCAGAAATGACCCTAGCTTTATGATATCTCAAGCTCACTACTCAGGTTCCATCAAGACAGAGAAACCCACAAGATACAACAACAAAGTACCAGTGTCAGTGAGGAAGACTGGTATCTGCTTTGAAGCTACAGTGGCTTCCACAGGCTCTGTCGAAAAAGGAGTTATAGAATCAGAACATCTATGCCCTCTACATAACAAGCCTCACGCTCTCAGAAAATGCTGCACCTTCCGCAGCAAGCCCATAGAGGATCGTAAAACCTACCTTAAGGAGAAGAACATCTGCTTCAAGTGCTGCAGCTTAACCAAACATAGAGCAAAAGACTGTGACAAAGAAATAATCTGCAGAGTGTGGCAGCAAAACTTACACATCAGCTTTACATCCTGGTCGAGCACCCTGGGTCTCAGAAGTCCCAGCAGATCAAGGTGAAGAGGAGGAGACCCAAAAAAGTCCTCCAGGAGCTCTCCCTGCAGTAACGTCAAAATGTACAGAGGTTTGTGGAGAAAGCACCAACGCCAAATCCTGCTGCAAAATATGTTTAGTTAATATCTACCCTGAAGATCAGCCAGAAAAGATAATTCAGATATATGCAGTGTTAGACGACCAGAGCAATCGTTCACTGGCTCGCCCTGAGTTTTTCAATCACTTTGGCCTCTATGAAAAACCATCTCCATACTCTTTAAAGACGTGTTCTGGTGTCATGGAAACTACAGGGAGGAGAGCCTTAAAGTTTGTGGTAGAATCCTGTGATGGAAAGATCAAGATCAAGCTTCCAACTCTCATTGACTGTAAAATGATTCCAGACGACAGAGATGAAATCCCCACACCTCAAATAGCCCGCTATTTCTCTCATCTGAGACATTTAACAAACAAAATACCACCTCTCAATAAAAATGCGCAGATCTACATCCTGCTAGGAAGAGACATTTTGAGGGTGCACAAAGTGAGGCAGCAGTGTAATGGTAACCAGGATGACCCCTATGCACAACGTCTTGACCTCGGGTGGGTTATTGTAGGAGACGTTTGCCTAGACCGAGCTCACAAACCACCCAGTGTCAGAGTCTACAAGACACACACATTGCCAAATGGACGGACATCCATGTTAAGTCCATGTCCTAACAAAATACAAGTAAAAGAGTCACTTATGACAAAAAACACTCATCAACCAAGTACTGTGAGCTGCACATTCCAAGGCGAGGAGACAGAAAAACTTGGAGCTACAGTCTTTGACAGTCACCCTGATGACGAAAAGGTAGCTCTGTCAGTTGATGATCAAAGATTCTTAGACATCATGAACAAAGAGGTTTACATGGATAATGCAAACAGCTGGGTAGCACCGCTGCCATTCTGCAAACCTCGCCGCCGTCTTCCAAACAACAAAGAGATGGCTCTGCGACGACTCCTATCCCTTCGACGAACTCTAGACAGACGCCCAGACATGCAAGAACATTTCCTTGAGTTCATGAAAAAGGTATTTGAGAATGATCAAGCAGAACTAGCACCAGAACTAGGCGAACATCAAGAAAGGTGGTACTTACCTCTATTCGGAGTCTATCCTCCTCAAAAACCAAATCAAATCAGAGTGGTTATTGATTCAAGTGCCAAATATGATGGTGTGTCACTGAATGACGTGTTGCTCAGCGGGCCAGACTGAAATAACTCACTGCTGGGTGTCTTAATGCACTTCCGGAGAGAGAACATTGCAGTCACAGCTGATATTCAGCAAATGTTCTACGCATTTGTTGTTCGAGAAGATCATCAAGACTACCTACGATTTCTTAGATAACAACCTCAACAACAACATCACAGAATACAGAATGAAGGTGCACATATTTGGCAACAGCCCCTCACCATCAGTTGCCATATATGGCCTGCAAAGAGCGGCACAAGGGCATCAGGATGAATACGGCACAGACAGTAAGGAGTTCGTCATGAGGAATTTCTACGTGGATGACGGGTTGACGTCAGTTCCAATTGAAGAGGACACTATCGATCTGCTGAAGAGGACTCAAGAAATGTTAGCAGCATCCAACTTAAAGCTCCACAAAATTGCTTCCAATAGCAACAACGTCATGACAGCATTTGCCCCTGAGGACCTTGCAAAAGACTTAAAAAACCTCAACTTAGGAGCAGATCCTCTCCCACTTCAACGGAGCCTCGGACTGATATGGAACTGGAGAGTGACAGTTTCAGTTTCCAGGTATCCCACGAGGAGAAACCGTTCACAAAAAGAGGCATCTTGTCAACAGTTCAGAGCCTCTATGATCCACTGGGCTTCGTGGCTCCCATCACAGTGCAGGGAAAAGCTCTGGTCAGAGAACTGTCGTCTAAAGAATATGACTGGGATGATCCTCTCCCATCAGACAAGCAAGTGACCTGGAAGCTGTGGAAAGAGTCCCTCCTGGAGTTAGAAAAGCTACACATCAAAAGAAGGTATGTGCCTATCTCTCTTGCCTCATCTCAACGTCGTGAACTTTGTTTATTCTCTGATGCCTCCACACAAGCTATCGCAGCAGTAGCCTACCTGCGTGTCACCAATGATGAAAACCAGTCCCACATGGGATTCATTATGGGCAAAGCAAAGTTGGCGCTGCATCCAGCCCATACAGTTCCACGTTTAGAGCTGTGTGCCGCTGTCCTGGCAGCTGATGGCGGACGTGATCTGCAGTGAAATGGATATTGAAATGCGTGCTGTGAGATTTTTTACTGACAGCACGATTGTTTTCGGGTACATCCATAACACCACCAGAAGATTTCATGTGTATGTTGCCAACCGAGTCAATCGCATCAGGAAATCAAGCCATCCTCAATAGTGGCAGTATGTTGCCACTGAACAGAACCCAGCGGATCACGCCACCAGGCCCCAGTCTGTAAACATCCTCAGTGCTTCAAACTGGTTCTCAGGCCCCGGATTCCTGAAGAGCACATGTGAGTCTCCACAAAGCAACTGTTTTGAACTTGTGAATCCTGAGCATGATGTGGAAATCCGGCCTCAGGTTACTGTCAACTACACCAAAGCTGCAGAAGGCCAGTTCAGCTCAGCACGCTTTGAGCGATTTTCTAGCTGGAAAAGATTACTGCAAGCTATCACAAAACTCATTGAAGTAACAAGAACATTCTCCAAGTCACACAAAGCGGATGCTGTTGATGCATGGTGGCAAGCAAAAACAGTCATCATTCGTTGTGTCCAGCAAGAGTCCTATGGAGAAGAGTTAAACTGTTTGAGAGACAGGATTCGACTCTCAAAGAAGAGTCCACTGGGAAAGTTAAATCCTTTCATCGACGAGGACGGACTCCTTCGGATTTGAGGACACCTTGTCAACGCTGACTTACCAAGGGATGAGAAACATCCTGTCATACTGCCAAAAACACATCACATCACAACTCTCATAGTGAGGTACTACCATGAGGAAGTTGTCCATCAGGGTCGTCACTTTACTGAAGGAGCCATCCGGTCAGCAGGAGTGTGGATAGTGGGAGGAAAACGGCTGGTGTCTAGTGTCCTCTATAATTGTGTGACCTGCAAAAAACTGAGAGGGAGGTTGATGGAGCAGAAAATGGCACCACTACCAGCTGACAGACTCACCTGTGAACCTCCTTTTACCCATGTCGGGCTGGATGTTTTCGGGCCATGGAGCATTGTCACTCGCCGCACTCATGGAGGCAGTGCAGAAAGTAAGCGATGGGCAGTGTTATTCACTTGCATGAGCACGAGAGCGACACACATTGAAGTGTTAGAATCTATGTCCACTTCAAGTTTCATAAATGCTTTAAGACGATTCTTTGCTATCCGTGGGCCATCCAAACAGCTTCGCTCTGACAGAGGCACAAACTTTATTGGAGCATGCAGAGAGTTGAAAATCAGCACCAGTGATCCAGAGCTGACAAGTTACCTGGACAAACAAGGCTGCACATGGACTTTCAACAGCCCCCATTCATCCCATATGGGAGGTTGTTGGGAAAGACTGATAGGTGTAGCACGTCGTATCCTGGATGGGATATTGCTGCGGTCTGACACCAAACACCTCACACATTAAGTGTTGACAACACTGATGGCAGAGGTCGTGGCCATTTTAAATGCCAGGCCATGGATTCCAGTGTCAACTGACCCTGACAATCCTACTATATTGACACCTGCAATGATTCTTACTCAAAAGATGACTCCGGTGACAGCTCCTCCAGGTGACTTCGATCACAAAGATCTTCACAAAAAACAGTGGAAACAAGTGCAGTGTTTAGCGGAAAGCTTCTGGAAACGATGGAGACAGGAATATCTGGTGACTCTTCAGAAACGTCACAAGTGGACTGATGACAAGCCAAACATTCAAGTGGATGATGTAGTTCTGATGAAAGACAGTGAGGCTCAACGGAACAACTGGCCTATTGGACTTGTGGTGAAGACATTGCCGAGCAAAGACAACAAAGTCCGTAAGGTTGAAGTTAAAGTTGTGAGACAGGGCACAACAAAAACGTACATTAGTCCCATCTCAGAGCTTGTTTTTCTTATGTCTAAAGACTCATAGACTGATAGACATTCTGATGAGTAACAATACTGAGTGAGTGATTGTATACTTGTTTGATCTAATAGTTTGGTGGTTAACATTTGAGTTATTAAGATGTTTATAGTGGTATAATACTATACCAGGCGAGGAGTGTTCCGCCCTTTGGCGTTTTGAGTTTGGTTCCCAGTGGGACCCATTTGAGAGACGGACCAACTTGAGAAACAAGAAATCGCGCACGAGTCTGCTACAATACAGAGCTGGTTAAATCTTTGTCTGTAAGTTTACACCACTACATTATGGTTATTCTGCAAGCTAATTGTTTACCTTGTGTTATACAGGTCATTACGTTTTGTTTTTTTACGAGCTAAACTCGGTAAATGCGTTTCTATTTTGCCGACGTAATATACAGTCTGCCCAGTAGGGGGCCGTGGTGCTACGCCATAGACTTATTAGTTGTTTATCTGTGATTTAAATGAATGTAAATGTGTGCTACTTTATGTTTATTGTGGTAAAAAGACACAAAAGACTTTGTAGATTTTGTAATGTTATATTTCTGTTGTTTGTTTACAGTCTTACAGAAAAAGAATGAATGGAAGAACTGTGAAATAAAACTGAGGAAGAAGAAAAACAGAAAACCTTAATCCTCAAAGAGACTTCAGAGTTCCCTTCATTATTGTTAGCTATCTGTCTAGCTGTATCTGACATATAACGCGGGCAGAATAATCACAATGTGCTTTGTTATGGATCTATCATATATTTTGTATGTAAAATCCATATCTGCAAACTAGTAGCTATAATTGACAAATAGACTTTGTAAACTATGACATGCAATATGATGTTATCCCCATAAGAGTGTCCTAAAAGCAGCTTCCTATCACACTGTGTGACAGGAGTCCATAACAAGTGTAATAGAGAATCAAATCAAGTCTGAGAGAGAGATCAGACAAGAATTTGAAGGTATAATGGCAGAGATGGAGTGGGGAGAGGCGGTCTCCACTCTGAACGACATGTTAAAACACATGTTGACTCCAGACAAACTCGCTGAGCTAGAGCTCAACACTGCTCAGCCAGAGCGTCAGGTTGGAGGATTTAAGGAGTATGCCACTTTACAGCCAGTTCCCCTGTTCAGTGACAGTGAGGCAGGTGCCTATAGACAGGAACAGGTAAGAGACTAAGTATAGGTTAGGGATAGATTAGTTATTATTCAAAAGTAATCATTCAAGAGAGCTCGGTGTAGTGAAGCTGTCTTCAAAATATAATGAAGAGGAAAACATGGACTGGTGTACTACTATTTTCTGAATAGGGACCAAATATTGAATCGATGATGAAAATCTCCCAGTAATAACAGACCCAAATATCCCCCCTGTGAAGACAAGTGTGAGCCATATCACACTGAACCAAACATACAAGACAGTTGATTTAAACATTCTGATACATTTCCAGTGATTTTAATCAAGTTGATGCTGCAAGAGTACATTATTCTGAACCTTGTTTAGACTTTTGTGTTCTGGTCACCTGACCTTCACATTCAGGTGTGAACAAGCGACACGCCCCCGAAACCACAGCCTTTTCTTATTTGCAAAAGAGGGCGGACTCAGAGAGTGGCACCTGCACCTACTTCAACAGGCATTCTGCGCTGCAGTGTCAGCGGAAGGCGTCAGCCCTCGTCTGAAGCCCTCCTCGTGTGAAGACCTACTTGGGTAAAGACAAGCGAGTCTACCTGCGCGAGTCCACCGAGCAAGGCGAAACTATCCTCCATCTGACCTACCCATATCGCTATGTGCTTCCAGAAGATCCCCGTAGTCTCTACTGCATGGAGTCCCCACGGCCGCAACCTTCGCACCAGGAATCTACTTAACCTCTGGCCACTGGAACATTATACACCCACCAAAACCTTCTCTGTTGGCCTATGGAACTGCCAATCCGCTGTCAACAAGGTGGACTTTATCCCGGCTTATGCCAGCAGTCTATCCCTGGACCTACTGGCCCTCACCGAAACCTGGCTTAAAACCGAAAACACCGCCACTCGGGCAGCACTCTCCGCGGCTCACTCCTTCTCCCATACCCCCATCTCTCCAAGCAAGGAGGAGGAACTGGGGTCCTGGTTAACAACAAATGGAACTATGCTTCCCTGCCCCTCAACACCAACTACTGCTCATTTGAATACCATGCAATCAAAGTCATAGCTCCAGTCAAATGCTCAGTGATCGTCATCTACCGTCCTCCTGGACCTCTGGGTGACTTCGTCAATGAGTTAGACACTCTACTCTACTCTACTGTCCTCAATCCCTGAACTTGAGTGCCCACTGCTGGTCCTCGGTGATTTCAACATCCATCTAGGCAAAGCTCACGCCACAGACTTTCTATCACTTATCAACTCATTCGACATGCAACTAGTCAGTACTCCCCCAACTCACAAAAACGGCAATCAACTGGATCTCATCCTTACCAAAAACTGCAAAACTGATGACGTAATGGTCACACCATTACATACCTCGGACCACTTCTTCATCCGCTTCATGGTTTCCCTCCCAGAACTACCTACCACCCCTCAACCCATGACCACCTCTCGATGCAATCTCCGCACCTTGTCTGCCGCCCACTTCGCCTCAGTCGTCGCTGCTGCCCTTCTCCCTCCCAACAGTTTCTCTCCGCTAGATGTCGATGCAGCCACTGAATCTCTCAGTTCCACACTAACCGCATGCCTAGATACCCTGTGTCCTCTTTTCAGCAAACCTGCACGCTCCACTCAGCCCCGCCCATGGTTGACTGATGCCATCCGCTCGTCACGTACAGCACTCAGAGCTGCAGAACGGAAATGGCACAAATCCAACAACCCAGCTGACCTAGAAACCAATCTCTCCTAGCGTCATTCTCTTCATCTGTCACGACTGCTAAAATGGAGTATTACAACAAGAAAATCAGCAGCACAACTGACTCATGGAAACTCTTCTCCGCCTTCAAATCGCTGCTCAATCCTCCCCCCCCGGTTATTGACAACCGACCCACCACCTGCCCGCTAGACCCCATCCCCTCTAAACTCCTACAAGATATCGCTCCTACGGTAGTCCCACCCATCACATCCGTGATTAATGCCTCATTGTCCTCTGGCGTATTTCCAGCTGCCTTCAAACAAGCCAGAGTTACGCCACTACTAGACTACGCTTAACCCCGCCTTGGTTGAAAATTATCGGCCGGTGTCACTGCTTCTCTTCCTCTCGAAAACCATTGAGAGGGCGGTCTCTAAACAAGTCACTGACTTCCTCGCCCATCACCACCTACTTGTTTCAGAAGTGGCCACTCCACCGAGACAGCTTTACTATCTGTCACAGAAGGCCTAAAAACAGCCAGAGCACGAGGGCAATCATCTGTACTCATCCTTCTTGACTTATCGGCTGCCTTTGATACAGTCAATCACGACATACTCCTAGCCACACTCGCTAACATGGGCATTACAGGCTCTGCCCACTCCTGGCTCGAGTCCTACCTCGCTGGACGCTCCTTTAATGTGTCTTGGCAAGGTCGTCTGTCATCGACTCATACCCTCTCCACGGGGGTGCCGCAGGGGTCGGTGCTGGGTCCCCTTCTGTTTGCCATCTACACCACCTCGCTGTCCCATGTTATCCGCTCACACGGCTTCTCCTACCACTGCTATGCCGATGACACACAGCTATACCTGTCGTTCCAGCCGGACGACACCACGGTCTCCGCACGCATCTCCGCCTGTCTCTCTGATCTGTCAACTTGGATGAAAGACCACCATCTCCAGCTTAATCTGTCAAAAACCGAACTCCTGGTCATCCCTGCCCATGAGTCAATCTGCCATGACTTCAACCTGAAAATTGGTACTGTCACCATTACCCCTAACCATGCTGCTAAAAACCTGGGCGTGGTACTAGATGATCGTCTTTCTCTCTCTGAACACATTTCCTCCGTAGCGAGGTCATGTCGCTATGCATTGTACAATATTAGAAAAATCAGACCGTACCTGACCCAATATGCCGCTCAGCTCCTGATTCAGGCTACAGTCAGCTCCCGCCTCGATTACTGCAACTCGCTCTTAGCTGGCCTACCTGCTTGCGCGATCAAACCTTTGCAAATGGTCCAGAATGCCGCAGCGCGACTGGTTTTCAATCAACCTAAAAGGTCACATGTCACCCCACTCTTCAGCGACCTGCACTGGCTGCCTGTAGCTGCCAGAATTAAACACAAAGCTCTGACGCTAGCCTACAAAACCATCTCAGGATCTGCCCCTGCCTATCTCAGCGTCTTACTAAAGGCTCACGTCCCAACCAGGGTGTTACGCTCCGCTCATACAAACCGTCTAGTTGTACCCTCGCCTCTCGCAAAGCGAGGACACTCTAAACTCTTCTCTGTGGTTGTCCCCAAATGGTGGAATGACCTACCAACGGCTACAAGAACAGCAACATCCCTTTCTACCTTTAAAACACTTGTAAAAACCTTTCTGTTTCGAGACTGCTTCCCTGCCTAACAAAACTAACAAGACTAACAACTACTCTGTGCTCCTTTACACCTTTTGTCAGCTTATGTCCTCCTCTGTAAGTCGCTTTGGATAAAGCCCCCCCGAGGCGAACATTTTCTCGTGCGCCCTAACGGCAGCCCGTGCGCCCCTGGATGCGCCGTGCGCCCCTGGATGCGTGCGCCCCCATCGGTCTGTCCGACGCCCCCCTCTGCCTTGTCAACACCCCGCTCCCGGGGCTCCCGCTCCGCTAACTTAATGAGCGGTATCGAAATTTGCCGAGGTTTTTTGCTTTTTCGGGCGTTCGTGCGCCCCCCACGGAGAATGCGCCCTGGGCGGCCGCCCACATTGCCCATAGCTAGGACCGGCCCTGGTCTCCAGTATGATAAACCACCAATGGTGACACTGCCTGAAGGCATAGACCATAACCTGCACTGTTTTGGTATACTGTAAGTAACACACACATAAATGCAAACAAACACAGTGAATGAACATAGCTTGTGTCGCCACACACTCTCTCTACTGTCTAAAATGTGTATCTGTTTCTGTGAAGCAATGGACAGCCGTTACATGAGCTTCTACCAGAGGTTCTTGCGCCTCCTGCTGGCACCCCTCCTCCACCAACGGACATTTCATACCTGCTGATTGGTGTGATGGAGCCAGGTCCCAGCACCGTCCTGCAGCTGCCACCGTCACAGATTCCAGTGGCTGCAGAAGTTGCCTCTTCTTCTGGGCAAAATGCCTTCCCTGCTGCGCCCAATAATGCTCAGTAATGGAGCAGCTTGAAGCATTTGCTTTTGTTTATTACAGTTTTCATTCTAGTGTATAGCATATCATTAAGGGGAGCTATTCACAGAAGGTTAGTGTATAAAATAAGAATTGTTATATTTATGTCAACTTAGAATGAGACTATATCTACAGAGGGAGCAAAAAATTAACATGAGGTGAAGATTTGTATCAACTTCATGCAGGTTTAACATATTCCATACAATTTATTCTGTTATCTGACTTCAGATGTGAAAGAAAGGCAGAATTGGTTTTTAGATTTGTTCACACCTGATTGGCTTAGATTTGGTTACATTGTCATTAAAAAAAAGAAAATTGTGATGATGAAAACAAAATTGTTAACAAACAAAATGTCACGCGGTGAGGTCAAGCTGCGTTTTTGTCTTGTCTTGTCATTTCCTGTTATATTTTGAAAGATAACTCTCCTCTCGTTTCAGGTCACTTACCCTTCCTCGTGTGTCACCGGTCTGATTGTCTTCCCCGCCCTGATTGTTTCCACCTGTTCCCCATTACCTCCACAGTGACAGGCCTGAATGACTATCAGCCGGTTGCCCTCAAACCGATAGTCATGAAGTGCTTCGAGAGACTGGTGATGGCCCACATCAAAGACTGCATCGACGTCACTGTGGACCCACACCAGTACGCATACAGAAAGAATCGATCCACAGAGGACGCCATTTCTTCTGTGGTCCACACAGCCCTCACCCACTTAGAGAATAAGGACTCTTATGTTCGCCTGCTCTTTGTGGACTTCACGTCTGCATTCAACACCATCAGACCGCAGACTCTGGTTTCAAAACTGACCACACTCGGGCTGAGCTCTACCCTCTGCAACTGGGTTCTGGACTTTCTAACAAAAAGGCCGCAGTCTGTGAAGATCCATGACGTCTCCTCCTCCACCATCACCCTCAGCACAGGCTCCCCCCAGGGTTGTGTGCTGAGCCCCCTTCTGTTCACTCTGCTCACACACGACTGCTCAGCGAGACATCCGAGCTGTCTAATAGTGAAGTTCGCGGATGACACAGCTGTGGTTGGACGCATCATGAACGATGAGTCGGGCTACAGGCAGGAAGTGGAACACCTGGAGGGTTGGTGCAGAGAAAACAACCTCTGCATCAACGTGAAGAAGACCAAGGAGATGATCGTGGACTTCAGAAGGGGCAGACATCTCCCCCCTCCCCTGCACATTGGAGGGACAGCGGTGGAAGTGGTCTCCAGCTTCAGGTACCTGGGTGTGAACATCGCAAACGACCTCACCTGGAGCACCAACACTTCCTATCTGGTTAGGAAGGCACACCAGCGCCTCTACTTCCTCAGGAGGCTGCGGTGCGCTGGACTGGGGAGCTCAGTCCTGACCTCCTTCTACAGATGTGTGGTGGAAAGCGTCAGCAGAGGGTGGTTAAAGCTGCACAGAGGACTGTGGGATGCAGCCTATCCACCACCACGGACATTTACACCTCCAGATGCAGGAAAAGGGTCTCCGGCATCATGAAGGACCCCACTCACCCCGCACACGCTCTGTTTGCCCCTCTCCCCTCAGGCAGGAGGCTGCGGAGCATTAAGAGCAGGACCACCAGACTGAGGAACAGCTTCTTCCCAGAAGCTGTGAGACTGTTGAACTCTGGAGGACCCCTGTAGCCCCTGCCCCTCATCCCCAATTTGCCTTTACTTTTTATATTTGATATTCTATATATTATATATATATATATATATATAATATATATATATATATATATATATATACATACAATACATAGTCCTTGAATCCTTGAATCCTTTGAATTACCCTGTGTATATATTGTCTGCGTCTCCCTTTGTCTTGTGCCAGAGTGGTTCATTTCGTTCACCCCAGCCAGTCATTCCCACAGTCCTTGATCTTCCTTGCTTTCCCATGTAACGTGTGCTTGTTGTTTTTGCCTCCACGTGAGTTTTTGTTGTAAATTTCATAGTATATGGTTATTGTTTTCTGTTCAGTTTTATAGCGGATTTAGCTTTTGTCCTCCCTTTGTGGAGTCATTTTTCTGTTACCTATTTCCTCTTTTCCTCTTTTCCGCTTTTTTATGTTTTTTTCTTGAATAGTATCTTTATTTTCGACTCTAGTGTAATTTTCATAGTCTATTCTTTGAGTCACTCAGTGTTGGAGTATTCCTAATAAAGTTCCACCCAGTTGGTGAAATCTCTGCATCTGAGTCCTCCTTTGAGTCCAGGCCTGACACAAAATGTTAGTATTGGTCCCTGGGCATCTTCACATTATCAAATTTGACCCTCTTTTAAAAGAAGTTTGGACACCCCTGCTGTAGAGTTTCCTGTTTATCCCCAGAGGTGAGAAACAGTGTGTTCACAGCAGGTTTCAGTAGAATATAATATTCAGCACCACTATGAGACTCATTGTGTTCTGTGCCTGTAGACACACTGGGATGAAATTTGACTTTTTCAGGTTCATAATGTTTGTAAAAAAAACATTTTGAGAATGTACTAAAACAAAATGATTTATTTGTATGTTTTGACTTTACTGGTCTGTCCCACTTGAAATCAAAATGGGCTGTATGTGGCTCCTGAACTAAAATAAGTTTGACAACCCTGTTAAACTGACAGGACCAGGAACAGTGATTCAAGTGGCACAGGATTACAACATTCACATTTTAACTGCCTGCCCTGGCTGTCAATCCACTGTTAAGTGTTACCTCAACATCAAATTGATACTCATACCTCAGCAGCAGATTGCTATTCCCACCATCTAAGAACTAGCGCTACCACAGGTCCTTCATTCCAACAGCTGTCAGACTTTTTAACAGCAGCACAACTTCAAGACTTTCACCATCTGTTCCTGTATAGTATTTATAAGTAATTTACAGTACATTAGAGAATAAAATGAATGTGCTCTGCAAAAAGAGATTCATTCTGTTACGGGAATTTTTAAAGGAAAAACCCTTGAATAAGGAAGACTAGATTCAAAGTTTAAGTTTAATTTATTATTCTCGTACAAGAAGGAGCGTTTAACAGTGCAACACACAAAGAGGGTTACAGAGAAAAGGCTGCTTGTGTTGTGTAAAATGTTGGAGCTTTTAAACAAAACGACGATTACAACTGCTTCTCATTCAAACGATTTTATTTATTAATTTTAAACACGTAAAAACACTGTTACAAAGAGAAGAAAACGACAACGGCGACATAAAAGAAACGAGGAGTTAAAAAGCACTGATCCGTTACCTAGAAACCAAAAGAATCCTATTTTGCAACTTAATGTCTAAACGTTACACTAACCGAAGACAACACAACACATTTCTATTTCAAATAAAAGCATTTGTTGTTGTAACATATTCATATTATGGTGGCCTGTTCACGCCAACCAAAATAAAAACAATAAGTCAAAATTTCGAGATAAAAAGTCAAAATTTCGAGATAAAAAGTCAAAATTTCGAGATAAAAAGTCAAAATTTTGAGATAAGAAAGTCAAAATTTCGAGATAAAAAGTCAAAATTTCGAGATTTTATATGATATATGCAATGAAGCTTATCTTCCTGAGCATTGGCAGGGACACCATCAAACTGGTAACATGGAGTGGATTCACCACATTGAAACCTATTTCAGAAGGATGTATTCCAACGATGAAATTCTGGCAGCATTAGCCGAAGAGCATGGCATAGTGCTGAGCCGACGAACTCTGGAACGAACAATGCAGAGGAAAGGATTGTGGCGCAGGAAAGACAAAACAGACGTGGCGCAGGTATCAGCCTTCATTGAAGCGCAGTTACAGAATTCGGGGCAGTGTCATGGATATCGCTGGATGCACCAGAAGTGTTGGATGAATGGGATGGTGACAGACAGGGAAACTGTTCGCATCCTCATGCGACTGCTGGACGGCGAGGGAGTTCAGCTGAGGACCAGACGCCGGTTGCGCCGTAGAATCTATCACAGCAGGGGCCCAAACTACGTCTGGCACATAGACGGATATGATAAGTTGAAGCCTTTCGGCATTGCCATCAGTGGGTGCATAGATGGGTTTTCGAGACGGGTTATCTGGCTACATGCCTACAAAACTAATAACGACCCAGACGTAATTGCCGGTTATTTTATGGATGCGGTCCTTAGTACTGAAGGCTGTCCCGAGAGAGTACGGTTGGACATGGGCACGGAAAATGTTCGCCTTGCTGAAATGCAAAACTTCCTTCACTGGTCAGAGGGCCAAGTTGCCAACACCGACCATGTTACGTTTGGTCCAAGCACTGGCAACCAACGCATTGAACGATGGTGGTTAACTCTCCGTAACCAGTGCGCACAGTTTTGGATGGACATCTTTGACAAACTGCGCTGTGATGGTCACTTCGCGGACACCTTTCTGGACAAATCGCTGGTTCAGTTCTGTTTCCTCTCTATAATTCAGGTAAGATGGCGTAAGTGTCAACGTGTTACATTTTAACTACAATAGTAGATGATTTTAGCCCACACAGCTGTGTTATGTTATTAGTTATGTAGTAAAGTCTTATTCTCCCTATGGCAAACATTATAATTGCCATGGCATTTACAGGCTGATTTTATTAAAAACAAATCTCACATTTCCTGCTATGCCCTAGGAAGGCAAAACATTAGGCCTACCTACATTATGAAAATGTATACTTCATGTGTCCTCTGTCACTTACTGTAGGATAAAAGTGTCTGCTAGTGTAATGTACAGTAGAAGCCACTCGCTTTCCCCCCCTTCCATGCAGCATTCAGCCATGAATCATGCATGACAACTTTTCCCTCCCCCATTTGATACCAAGGTGTCACCAGCAGATGGTGCTGCATGATTCATGGCTAAATGCAGCATGAAAGGGGAAAAACTGAGTGACTTCTACTGTAATATACAGTACAGTAAATATGAACCACATGAAAAGAAGGCATACTATGCCATGTGATGAATTTAATTGTATATTTGACCAAAGTGTGTGTGTGTGTGTGTGTGTTTCAGGAGGAGCTGGATACAGTGGCAGCAACGTGGAACGAACACAGGATCCGCCGAGTTCATGCATCAAGAAGCCCTCATGGTCGTCCTTCAATAATGCACCTATTGCCAGAACTCTACGGTGCCAGAGACTGCAGGCATCGCCCTGCCCTGGATAAAATTGAGGCATGTGTGGAGGAGTGTGTGTTCAAGGACTTCCCCTGTGATGAAGATGTGTTTCATGTTTGTGTAGACGTTATGTCAGAGCACAATTTGTCATTCACAAATGAGGTGTTTGAAACGGTGAACCTCTATATTGCACTCAGAGAGCACATTCTAAGAGAACTGTCGAATGCAAATTGAACCAGGGATCAAATGCAAACTTAACTGCTAAAAACATGTAATATAAATTTCACAACTTATGAATTAAAACCAAATCCTGTGTATGAAATTGTGTATTTATTAAAATCTTAGTTTAAAAAAGTATCAAGTATACAAGAGACAATTAACACATTGGTGCCTAAAGCATAAGCAAAAAACACCTGCTTACAGGCCTGAGACATTTTTGGGAACATATACCTTCAGTTAATAAAATCAGCAATATTTAATTCTCTGAAGCTAATAAAAACAAAACAAGAATAACATTTTAAAATGGGTTAAATTACAGAATTCATAAAACAAAATGTGAAATTCTGTTACAACTCATACATACAAACAGAACCAACAGAACTGTGGCAATTATTTCACAACCTTTCGAGCTTAGGCGATATCCATTATCCAAATGTTGTTTTCTAATACTTTGTTCATTTCATATTTAAACTCTGGGTAGCTGTCATAAAAGACAGACAATTCGAGGTAGCAACCACAAGTGTGTGAAACAGGCCTTCTTTGAAATCCCTGAACTTGTGTAAAACTCACAGTGATTGTTTTGCCAAGACACAAGTCTGATCCTGTACAGAATCTAAGAAAAGAAGAGAGATGCTGCTTGTCTGATTCTCTGAGGTAGGCATTGACATAGGTAACAATTTGTTTCTCCTGTGCATTTTGAGATTCAGGGTAAGCAATCGATCTTATGATCTTACGTGATGTTGGTTGGAGATCTTGATATAGGGCAGCAATGCCTCTTAGCTCTGATTTTATGGGTGTGAGAATGTTGTTCCACTGATCAATAACGAATGCAGGCTCCTGTATCAACTTTTGGTGAGCAAGTTCCAGCAAAATTTGCTTTATGTTATCTGCTGTTGGAACCCTGCGGCAGTGATGGATAGCCATTGCATCCATCAACTCATCCATATCAGCACTTTCAAAATCAGAACAACAGGATTCAAAAATCATTCTGTCTGGCTCTGACACATACTTCATAAATGTGTCCATGAGATCGCTTTCCACAGAGCCAAAAACTGCCTGCTCAAGGGTAACTGGGGCTATTTTCACAGGAAGGTATTTCACCTTTTGCCAGCCAAAACGGATTATTCGACCAACACTTGCCCACTCTGCTTCACCAAAATCATGCCGCAAGTAGGGGACTTTGAAGTCCTTTCCCACAGTGCACTGCTCATAAAAGTCATTCCAAAACTCCGTCAATACATCCCTACAAACCCCTCCATCATCCACAGCCATTTCAAGGTTTCCATTAGGATGAATGATTTGAAAACGCATGTTATCATCCATTACATTTGGCTCACAAAAAACCTGAATAAGCTCCCTCATAATCTGTCCACGATGAAGAGCAATGATTTTCGGAACTGACTCTGTGTGACTCACTTCTCCCTGTGACATATCAGTGGAAGGAGGCAAGGTGAAATCAGACAGCTGTATTGGATTTAAGGGCAGAGTGTCATCCAAATTGTCTGTGTGCTCTATCCCTGAGAGTGTGTCTGTGTGAAAGGTTATAATGCCACTGTCATCTAATGTATCCACATTTTGTGCTCTCTCTGGTTCGGGCAAGATGAAATCTTGTGGTAGGTAAACAGTGTACAGAGGAGTAACAACTTCATTGTTCTCGGTTGAAAACACTGTGCTAGTGCTACTCTCACTATGAATGGCATCTGTACTATTTACCATTAGAGTGTTTACAGGTAAAGACTCAGAGTGCACATCTGCTACATCACCATTTATCTCCTCACGTCCCTGTACAGTTGAAACACTATTCTCCACAACAGCTTTCTTCTTGGTTGTCAAATAAAAGCGCAGTGTTGTTAACCTAGTCAGGTCATACATTTCCCCAACTGTAGTACCCGCTTCTAAAGAATGTTGCTGAAAGTCGGTTAAATCCACATCAAAATCACTGATGCTGACGCTCACTCCCTATGTCAAAATTTCGACTTTTTATCTCAAAATTTTGACTTTCTTATCTCGAAATTTTGACTTTTTATCTCGAAATTTTGACTTTCTTATCTCAAAATTTTGACTTTTTATCTCGAAATTTTGACTTTTTATCTCGAAATTTTGACTTTCTATCTCATAATTGGTTGGCGTGAACAGGCCACCATATATTATTCATCTATTGTCAGAGAAAAAATATATTTACAACATCCTCCCGCCCGATGAACAGTTGTTCATCACTATCATGTTCATCACATCACATCACAATACAATCACTTTAATTCATTAATTTCTAACGGATAAATTAGCTGAACAGGTCTTCTTAATAAACTGCCAGTGGATGTATGAACTAAACAGGAGCGAACAAGTCCATCTCTCCCTGGAAACAGTTGAGTTATCCTGCCTATGTTCCAGGTCTGTCGGGGTGTGTTGTCCTCGCAAACCAGGATCTCCCACTTTCAGCTCAGTGGGTGTAGAGGTCTCACATTTGTGGGCTGATTTCAAGTCCATCAAGTAATCCTTTTGCCAGTGTGGAGGGGGCGTGGTGCATCAGCTGCAGGAGAGAGGTGTGGGGAGGGCTCAGGAGAGCAGCGCCAGGTGAGAGTGATTGGCACACTGGTTCCCGACTAATGGCTAATCACTCTCGCCCTGGGAATGATGATGCGCAGTCATACCTGAAAAATGTTCGAGGCGACAGCGTCAGCGCGCGGCTGGCCGGAGGCAGAGTGGGCCGTGCAGCTGCTACCACTTCTATCCGGGGACTCGCAGACAGCGGTGCTCGGCCTGACCAGTACCAGTACCAGGCCGTGAAGAGGGCCATCCTTGACCGACTGGGATATTCGGCCGAGGACCACCGCCGGAGGTTTCGAGGGACCAAACTGGGGCCCACCGACCGCCCGTTCACATATGCCCAGCAGCTGAGGGACGCGGCGTATAGATGGCTGCAACCAAGGGAGACCACAGGCGAGAAACAGCTGATGGAGAAAGTTGTGCTGGAACCCTCGAGTGGGTGCGTTGTCACCGCCCCGACGACCTGGCGGCCGCCGTCGCCCTCGAGGAGGACCATCTGGCTGTCCACTCCCGGGGCCAGGCATCAGAGGCGCGGCCAGCGTAGGAGACCCGCGCCAGCACCCGGTCCCCCCGCATTACACACCCGCCCTTCCCCTGCTCCTTGCACTAATATCCCCTCTCTCTCTCTTTCGCCACAGGGTCCAGCCGCTACGGGCGCTGCTCTTAGCCCACAGAGGGTCCCTCAGGCGGCAGGGCAGGAGTGCTGGAGGTGCAGGCAGCCCGGACACTTCCGCCGCGAGTGTCCACTAATGGAGGTTGGGCAGGTGATCCGGGTTGTCGGCCCTCCGGCGCCCTCCCCCGATCCAGGAGAGCGTTCTGGTAAGGATTCAGGGGGGGTACACATCAGGCAATGGTGGACTCGGGCTGCATGCAGTCTATAGTTCACCAGAACCTGATTCGACCCGGGGCATTGTTGTGGCAGGATGGGTGGATATCAGGTGTGTGCATGGGGATATTCACAGATATCCTGTGGTGCCAGTGGAAATTTGTTACAAGGGCAAAAAGCATAGTGTGAAGGCTGCGGTTAGTTCCCGCCTGGTGCATCCTCTGATCTTGGACACAGATTTATCACCTCAACCTCCTTAAAGCTTGGAGAGAGGCTGAGTCTGTCTCCCTGGTGACGGCAATTGCAGAGAGAGATGAGTTGGGGCCGGAGGTACCAAAATCGACCGATCCTGCCTCACTCGTTTGTGAAAACTATCTCTCACCGTCCCAGAGAGCAGACATTGCCAGATTGCAGCAGCGTTACGCTGATGTGTTCTCCCCCCCTGCCAGGGCGCACAAGCCTTATTCAGCACCATGTTGGGACTCACCCGGGCGTGACGGTGCGTTCACGGCCCTATCGGCTACCTGAGCACAAGAGAAAAGTGATTCAGGCTGAATTGGAAGCCATGTTGAAGATGGGTGTAATAGAAGAGTCCCACAGTGCCTGGTGTAGCCCCATCATTCTTGTAGTCAAGAAAGATGGGTCTATCCGGTTCTGTGTGGACTATCGCAAGGTAAATGATGTTTCACAGTTTGATGCCTATCCAATGCCCCGGGTCGACGAACTCCTGGATCGCCTGGGCACTGCTTGCTTTTTTACGACGCTGGATTTGACCAAGGGCTACTGGCAGATTCCCTTGTCTCCAGGGTCTAAGGAGAAAACGGCCTTCTCCACTCCGTACTTTGTACTTTGTACCAATTTGTCACACTTCCGTTCGGGTTGTTCGGGGCCCCAGCCACATTTCAATGCCTCATGGACCGGGTGCTGAGGCCGCATGCTGCATATGCTGCCGCCTACCTAGATGACGTCATCATCCACAGCAAGACCTGGGCGGAGCATGTGCAGCAGGTGGCCGCGGTGCTCGAGTCACTGTACATCAGCCGCAAGCTGTCCGAGAGGGAGGCCGGGTACAGCACGGTGGAGAGGGATTGCCTGGCCATCCGGTGGGCGGTCGGTGCTCTGCGGTACTACCTGCTGGGGCGCCCATTCACCCTCTGCTCGGACCACGCTCCCCTCCAGTGGCTCCACCGCATGAAAGATGCCAACGCTCGGATCACACGTTGGTATCTGGCGTTGCAGCCGTTTAAGTTCACTGTGGTCCATAGGCCGGGGGCACAGATGGCTGTGGCCGACTTCCTTTCCCGCTCCCTTGGGGAGGCGGGGGGGGGAGTGGGTTAGGCCGGACGGCTCCCCGGCCTAAGTCGGGCGGTGGAGGCATGTGGACGGGGGCGTGGTGCATCAGCTGCAGGAGAGAGGTGTGGGGAGGGCTCAGGAGAGCAGTGCCAGGTGAGAGTGATTGGCACACTGGTTCCCGACTAATGGCTAATCACTCTCGCCCTTTTCTTTCCAACACAGTAGCGTGCTGGACCAGGGAAGGAAGAACCACGGACAAAGACAGACGGATAAGACACACGGCAGACGGCAGCGAGATGCCTGTGATCGGCTGCAGTGTGGGTGATTTCTGAGCAAATAAAGGATCACTTGCAAATGAGCTTTGGTCTCGGTCTACTCTGTGCTAAGAGAACCCACAGTGGCAGTGAGCGTGTCACAGCCAGCTGTTCCAAAAGCTGGTTATGAGTCTCTGCCGGTATCTCCATCTCTCACCCATGTCCTCTCTGCTAACTGTTATCTGAGAGGGGGGAAGCAGAGTCTTTGGTGGTAGAGAGGTCAGTCTTTTACCAACAATAAAAAAAGGGCAGGTGTGAGTGGCTGGGGTTCTGAGGCATCTTCATGAACATATGAGAGGGCCCTGGAGTTCAACACAGCTTCCATCTCTGTGAGCATGGTTGTTAACTCCTCAAAACTTAAAGATGCTTTCCCCAGGATCTTCCTTAAACATGTTTTTACAGACCTCACAAGTCTTTCCCAGAAGCCACCCCACCAAGCAGCTCTCTCAGTGATGAACTTCCATGTGATTCCTCTTTTAGTGAAAAACTCTGTGAGCTCTGATCCTTTCAATGACTTTCTAAAGTTCTCTTAAGTCTTGGTCTACTCTTTTAAATATTTTGGCATTGTCTGAGTAAATGATCTTACACAGCCCTCGTCTAGCAATAAATCTCTTTAAAGCCAAGAGAAAATTTTCAGTAGTCTGGTCTGACACTAAATCTAAATGCACTGCTCTTGTGACTGCACAAGTGAAAAGTGCAATGTATGCTTTCTTAGGCTGTCCACTAGACCTCACATACAGTGGACCTGCAAAATCTACACCAGTTACTTAAAAGAGCGGTGACTCTGTAACTCTGTCTCTGGGTAATGGAGCTGTCACTTGCTGAGCTGGTTTCACCTTTAACCTCCTACAGATGTAACAACGTGATACCACCAGCTTAACTAGCTGTCTCCCTTTTAAAACCCAGTATCTCTCCCTCATCTGAACTAGAGTATCCCTGACTCCAGAATGCAGAACTCTCTCATGGCAGTGCTGAACTAGTAGCTCAGAGTATCTGTGGTTTACGGGTAGCACATATGGGTGTTGCTCCCTGAAGCTGAGATCAGAGTGCTGTAACCTGCCACCTACACTAATGAGCCCATTTTCATCTAAAAATGTTTTCAAGTCTTTGATTGTATAATCTCTGCTAATGCCCTATCCTGATGCTATCTGACTGATTTCTTGGCTAAAACTCTGCTCTTGTGTCATCTTCACCCAGTTGCAGTGAGTTCCTTAGAACTTCTCCTTGACTCTTTTGACTGGATCTAGCATTAGCTATGAACCTTTTTACCCGTGCAGTTATTCTCAGCACTTTCTTTAATCTGCTGTACTTAACTAGGTCTAACAATGGTTCAGCTGGTTCAGTGCTGGTGAGCTGTACTGCTGTCTGAATCTTAGACCTAAGCTCAGAGCTCACCTCATCTGCAACAAAGTCTTCAACTCTACTTGCTGCTTCATCAGTTGGCAACAGTAAGGGAAGACAAGACCTCTCCACCACAGCTGACTCTGGATGAGGTTGTCGACATTCTGGCCTCTGGTGGGTAAATCAGCTGGGTTGTTTTTCCCGCTGCAGTGGGACCATTGCTCTGGGTTTGTCAGACTCTGTATCTCAGTCACTCGGTTTGACACAAATGGTTTCCATTTTTGTGCTATACTGCGTATCCAATGAAAGACAATCATTGAATCTGTCCATATGTGCAGGTGATTATTCTCCATAGTGGCTTGAGTAGGTTATTTGCTAACCTTGCTCCAATCAGTGCACCCATAAGTTCCAGACGTGGTAAAGTCATTTTCTTCAATGGTGCTACTTTTGACTTGGATGCCACAAAACTTGTTACAATGTCTCCATCTTTGTTTGGTCCTTGCAGGTAGGCAACAGCACTGTATGCCTTCTCACTGGCATCGCAAAAGATATGCATTTTCAGTGACTTTGGCTGGATTTCAATGTAGTACCATCTCAGAATGGCCACAAGATGTAGCCTTGGTAGCTCTGCACACCACTGATCCCATTTTTCAGCCAAATCTGTGGGTAACTGTTCATCCCAACTGATTCCTCTCTCCCACAGTTCTTAAAACAGGCATTTAACTCATATGGTAAATGGAGTGAGGAATCCCTATAGGGTCAAAGATACGAGCTGATGTCTGTAACACGCTTCTCTTTGTGTTTTCTTTGCCCTTTATAATGTCCAGTAATCCCTTCAAGTCAAACACAAAATCATCTTTCTCTGATCTCCACACTAATCCCAACACTTTCAGCACATCTCCACAAGCATCTGTCTCTGTTGTGTGCTCCACCGCACGTTGTTTCCACTTGGCTTTCAAATCTGGTGAATTTGTCACCCATTTGCACAGATTCATGCCAGCGTGAGACAGGATCTCTTTTGCTGCAGTGGAAACTGAAAGGGCTTCATCAACATCACTTGAGCTGGAGATGAAATCATCAACATGGAGAGACTCTCTCTGTGCCTCCACCACCTTGGGCTGCTGACTTCCATACTGTGTTAAGTGTTTTCTTATGGTGGCAGCTAGCAGGAATGGGCTGGGTGACACAAATATACTACTCTACTCATTCTCATAATGCACAACTCATCCTCACAGTTCTTGTTTGAAGGTCCATGAAGCCACAGGAATCTAACAGCATCTTTATCTTTCTCTGCTAGAGCTATCTGCAAAAATGCCTTAGTGATGTCTGCAGTGAAGGCTATCTGGTGTAATCTGAATTTAATTAGCACATCTATCAGATTTGGATTAAGGTTTGGCCTAGTCAGTAAACAGTCATTTAGGGAGGGACAACCTTCCTCATGTGATGATGCATCAACACTACTCTCAGTTTTGTTGTCGCTTTATCTTCTTGGAGAACAGCATGATGTGGCATGTAGTATTTCACAGTCTCTGGATGTTCTTCTGCTGAGGTGTTCTCAGTTACATCCTCACAGATGCCTTGCTGTAGATAATCTGTGATGACATCATTGTATCTGGAGTACAAAGTTGCATCCATCTTTAGTCTCTTCTTGAGACTTTCAAACTGTCTTTTTGCAACTCTGAAGTTATCTGGGAGCACTGGTTTGTCATGTCACCATGGTAACTGAACTTGATAGCGGTGGCTGCTGTCAGCGACGACGACGTGCTGTGCGGTAACGTATTGTGTCACTTCCGGTTATCGGTGTTGTTGCCACGGTGCTCTCTGCTCTGCTCACCTGAACAGATTTTCGTGTATTTCTCACATCAGCGACTATCTACTTATCTCTGCACTATCCTTTGACTTGTTCTGTCTGTGCGTGAACGGGTCTCTTTACAATAGTGACCACAATGTGATAGTTTCTCCAGTTTCTGTTAGCCACACTAACTAGCCTAGCTATAGCAATGGCGTCTCTCTGCTCTCCTCTCCTCCTCTCTCCTCCTCTCTCCTCTCCTCCTCTCTCCTGTCCTGTGTGCCACATGTTCAGTTACTCCTCGTCCTCCTTTAGTGATAACGGTACTTGTAATAAATGTAGTTTATTTGTAGCTTTGGAGGCGAGGGTCAGTGAGTTAGAGGCACGGTACCGCACCACCGAACAGTCAGTAGCTCAGATAGTTAGCCAGTCCCCTGTAGCCGGTGCGGTACCGCCACAGGTAGCTTCAGCTAGCCGTCCCCCGGTAGTTCCCGAGCAGCCAGGAGGCTGGGTGACTGTTCGAAGGAGGCATAGCCCCAAACTGAAGCCCACGGTACACCACCAACCGCTCCACGTTTCAAACAGATTTTCCCCGCTCAGCAAGGCAAGGCAAGGCAAGTTTATTTGTATAGCACAGTTCATACACAAGGCAATTCATAGTGCTTTACAGAGGCAAGGAAAAACATTTGATATTAAGACAAGCAATAGCAATAGAAATAAAAAAATAAAAAGAGAAGAAAATTTAATTAAAAACATCAGAATGTCATTTAAAATCATTAAAACAGCAAATTTGAAAACAATTTAAAACATTAAACGAATCACTGGATTATGATTAAAAATTCTTTAAAAGTTCTTTAAAAGAGCTCAGCCATAAGCACGTGAAAAGAGAAAAGTTTTTAACCTGGATTTAAAAGTGCTAAGAGTTGGGGCTGATTTCAGTCCTGCTGGTAGTTTGTTCCAGTTGTGAGCAGCATAACTGCTAAATGCTGCTTTACCGTGTCTGGTTTGAACTCTGTGCTCCACTATCTGACCTGAGTCAGTAGATCTCAGAGCCCTACTGGGTCTATATTCTACTAACATTTCATTTATGTATTGTGGGCCTAAACCATTCAGTGATTTGTAAACTAGTAGCAGAACTTTAAAATCTATTCTGTGGCTAACTAGGAGCCAGTGTAAAGACTTAAGAACTGGGGTGATGTGTTCTGATCTCTTTGTTCTGGTCAAAACTCGAGCTGCTGCGTTCTGAATGAGCTGAATGAGGAATCCAGTCAAAAGACCATTACAGTAGTCAAGTCTACTGGAGATGAAAGCATGGATCAGCTTCTCCTGATCTGTTTGGGACATAAAGCCCTTAACTCTGGATATGTTCTTAAGTTGGTAGAAGGCTGTTTTGGTGACTGATTTTATGTGACTGTTGAAGGTCAGATCTGAGTCTATCAACACGCCAAGGTTTCGGACTTGGTCTTTAGTTTCTAGAGACAGTAACTCAAGGTGTTTACTGACAGCAACCCTCTTCTCTTTATTGCCAAAAACAATGACCTCAGTTTTTTCTTGATTTAACTGAAGAAAATTTTGGTTCATCCAATTTTTGACTTGCCCTAGACAGTTACACAATGACTCTATAGGACTGCAGTCATCTGGGGACAGCGCAAGATATAACTGTGTGTCACCTGCATAACTATGATAGTTAGAATTCTGCAGAATTTGACCCAAAGGCAGATCCACTCGATCTGATTGATTACTTCAAATGGTCACAAAATAACTCTGCTCCTCCAAGTAGGACCTGAACCATTCTAGGACTGTTCCACGGAGTCCTGCCCATGTTTCCACTCTGTTCAGCAGTGTGCTGTGATCCACAGTGTCAAACGCGGCACTGAGATCCAGCAGGACCAGAACTGATACTTTGCCTGAGTCAGTGTTCAACCTTATGTCATTTAACACTCTAATAAGAGCTGTTTCTGTACTGTGGTGAGTTCGAAAACCTGATTGAAATTTGTCAAAAAGTCTACTGGAGTTCAAGAAATTACTGAGTTGATTAAAAAACACTTTCTCAACAATCTTGGCTATAAAAGGAAGATTTGAGACAGGTCTGTAGTTGGTTAACTTGGAAGTATCCAGCGTTCGCTTTTTTAAGAGTGGCTTGATGGCAGCTACTTTTAGGGGTTTAGGAAACGTGCCTGATTGAAGTGAGCAATTTATTATTTGCTGCAGATCTGTTTGGACAGATTTTACAATAGCTTTAAAAAAGTCAGATGGCATTGTGTCAAGACAGCATGTCGATGATTTAAGATGCTGAACTGTTTCTTCTATGTTTTTTTGATCAACTGTATTAAATTCTGACATCACAGTTGATTCATTCCTAGGCAGTTTTAGGGATTGCGTCACTTTATCATTTTGTAGATTTGTGTTGATATTTAACCTTATAGATTAGATTTTTTCATCGAAAAAGTGAGCAAATTCATTGCATCGACACACCCGCTGAGAGGCCAACTCTGGTCATTGGCAGCTCCATAGTCCGAAACGTGAAGTTAGCGACACCGGGGGCCATAGTTAAATGCATCCCGGGGGCCAGAGCGGGTGACATCGAAACTTTTTTGAAACTGCTGGCTAAAGATAAGCGTAAATACAGTAAGATTGTTATTCACGGTTACGCCAATCGGAGGTCACTAAAATTAATGTTTCATCGGTGTGTGAATAGGCCAAAACGATGTCGAACTCCGTAGTTTTCTCTGGTCCCCTCACCAATGTGACCAGTGATGACATGTTTAGCCGCATGTCGTCATTTCACCGCTGGCTGTCGAGGTGGTGTCCAGCAAACGATGTGGGCTTCATAGACAATTGGACACCTTTCTGGGGAAAACCTGGTCTGATTAGGAGAGACGGCATCCATCCCACTTTGGATGGAGCAGCTCTCATATCTAGAAATATGGCCAAGTTTATTAGCTGACCAAAACCATGTCGACAACCCAGAGTTGAGACCAGGAAGCAGAGCTGCAGTCTTACACGCTTCTCTGCACCTCCATTAGAGCAGTTGCCCACCCAGTCCTTTGGTATAGAGACTGTGTCTGTCCCCCGTCCACCTACATTATTTAAAGATAAAACAAACAGAAGAGGAGTTCATCATAAAAACTTAATAAAAATTAAATCCACATCTCCAACAGTCCAAAATAAGAGAATTAAATGTGGACTCCTGAATATCAGGTCTTTGTCATCTAAATCTGTCTTAGTCAATGAATTAATATCTGATTATGATATTGATTTGTTCTGTCTCACTGAAACCTGGCTGCAGGAGGATGAATATGTTAGCTTAAATGAATCCACTCCTCCGAGTCATTATAATACTCATGTTCCTCGAAGTACTGGTCGAGGTGGTGGAGTTGGAGCTATATTTGACTCAAGTCTATTAATAAATACTGCACCTAAACTAAATTATAATTCATTTGAAAGTCTTGTTCTTAGCCTCACTCACCCAACCTGGAAAACATCGCAGCCAATTTTATTTGTTACAGTATATCGAGCTCCTGGTCCTTATTCTGAATTTTTATCTGAATTTGCAGAATTTGCATCAGGCTTGATCCTTAAAACAGATAAAGTAATTATTGTAGTTGATTTTAACATTCATGTGGACAACCACAATGATAGTCTTAATACTGCGTTTATCTCTTTATTAGACTCAATTGGCTTTTGTCAAAGTGTAAATAAACCGACTGATTGTCTGAACCACACTCTTGATCTTGTTCTTTCATATGGCATTGAAATTGATAATCTAATAGTCTTTCCACAGAATCCTCTTCTGTCTGACCATTTTTTAATAACCTTTGAGTTCATACTACCGGACTATAAGCCTTTGTGTAGAAACTTCTACAGCAGATGTTTATCTGATAGTGCTGTAGTCAAATTTAAGGAAGTGATTCCTTCAGCATTGAATTCAATGCCATGTCTAACTGTAACAGAGGACTTGTCTGCTTCCTTTAGCCCCTCACAAATAGACCATCTTGTTAATAGTATTACAGGCTCATTAAGGACAACTCAAGACTCTATTGCACCTCTGAAAAAGAAGACAATTAAACAAAGGCGGCTAGCACCATGGTATAGCCAGCAGACTCGTAAATTAAAGCAAGAGGCACATAAATCTGAATGCAAATGGCGTGCCACTAAACTGGAAGAATCTCATCTAGTCTGGCAAGATAATCTCAAAACATACAGGAAGGATCTCCGTAATGCCAGAGCAGCCTACTACTCTTCATTAATAGAGGAGAATAAGAACAACCCCAGGTTTCTCTTCAGCACTGTAGCCAGGCTAACAGAGAATCACAGCTCTACGGAACCATCTATTCCTTTAGGTCTAAGTAGCAATGACTTCATGAGCTTCTTTAATGATAAGATTGTAACTATTAGAGACAAAATTAATCACCTCTTGCCCTCAACAGGCATTGATCTGCATTCTGATACAGCAAGTTTGGAAACAGCTGTAAAACCTGATATGTATTTAGACTGTTTTTCTCCCAACGACCTTCATTAAATAACTTTAATCATTTCTGCAGCTAAGCCGTCAACCTGTCTCTTAGACCCCATCCCAACCAGGCTGCTCAAGGATGTTTTACCTCTAGTTAGTCATTCTTTATTGGATACGATTAATCTGTCTTTATTATCAGGATATGTACCACAGTCCTTTAAGGTAGCTGTAATTAAACCTCTTCTTAAAAAGCCCACTCTAGATCCAGAGGTCTTAGCCAACTACAGACCGATATCAAACCTTCCCTTTCTGTCTAAGATACTTGAGAAAGCTGTAGCTAATCAGCTGAGGATTTTCAGTCAGGATTTAGAGTGCATCATAGCACAGAGACCGCGTTAGTCAAAGTTACAAATGACCTCCTGTTACGGGAATTTTAAATAACAACCCTTAAATAAGGAGGATCGGATTCAAAGCATCAAAGTTTAAGTTGAATTTATTGTTCTTGTACAAGAGGAGCGTTTCACAGTGCAACCCCCTAAAGGGGTTACAGAGAAAAAGGCTCCCAGAGGAGCGTTAACAGTTGGTTTTTATACATTTTCCTGAAGATGGGCTGTCTCAACCCCTGTAAATTGTTAACAGTCAATTTGCATATAATGCCTTTAAACAGCTTATCACCTAAAGAGTAGCCAGGATGTCCCCAATCTTGATGTCATCTCCCTGACTCATTCTGTTCTCAAATTCCTCTATTTATACGTTAACCTGGACTTTACCTTACCCTGCCAGTCTGAGTAAAACATCAATAAAGGGAAGTGCCCTAAGAACATATAATAGAACAAGAACAAACATTGTATAAGTTTAAAACATCCAACTGGCTGTGTAACCCTAATTTTTATAACATTTCCCCCCTGTTTGTACTATTTCAAAAAGGTACAAAAATAAATTCACAAGAATAAAAATTAATCAGTGTTCAGTCTTTGGTACAAATAATCATAGATAATGTGGGAGCGAAAAACCTGTCTGGCAGTTCTTTAACATTCTTATTGTTTCATACTGTTGCTTTCTAGACAGGAAAATTCTCCACACGGCCCCGCTGCCCCGGCGGCCAACAATTTATATTAATAACCGTTACAATCACTTCAGTATGCTTAATTACTCAAAACAATGTAAAATATGAATGCAGAAAATATTCATTTTGATAACAGCAAATGTATAGGTACATTTATGAATCTAATAAAGAAAAATAAGAGCGGGCTGATCGTCTCATCGGACCCTCTTTCCCTGCCTACGGGTGTTGTCCCTGAGACGAGAAAAAAAAATAAAACCTTAAATGTATATACAATTTGCCATCAGTCTTTTCCTCTTAAGCATACATTACATCAGAACACAAACTTCCTTTTTGATTTTCTATAGTTTCTTCATTGTGCTGTGGAACAAACTAAACAGTGTGTCTTTCTCAGTAGGTGTTTCTCCTCTCATGGGCGCGTAGATTGACTCTTCTACTCGCTGAACTGGACCCATTCTTCATATTCGTCCTCATTCTCGTATCTAACCAACACTTGTCCTCAGTCATCTCATGCCTCTCGAACTCATCAACTGTGGAGACAGGCTGATAGAACAATTGTTGTTTCATTAGTGTGGTAGTAATCAATCTTTGTATCACTTCTCTCATACATGGAATACAACAGCATCCGCAGGTGATTAGGACAGCAATTGCAATTCCTACAGACATTATCAGTACCTTTAGGATGTTTCCCCATCTCCCAAATATGCTTTCCATCCATTTTGTGATTGGATCTGTTATACCTGAGTTGTCTGCCAGCTCGTCTGACAATGATGTCAGTCCTTCTAGTGCCCTTGTGATGCTGCCATCAGGTGCTGTGTTATTTGGGATAAAGGTACAACATAGATTTCCAAATAACTTACACACACCTCCTTTTTCAGCTAGTAGCATGTCTAAAGCTAATCTGTTCTGCCAGGCCATTAAACTAGTTTTTATCTAATTGTTCGTGGATTCCTCTAAATCCATCACGAGTGTAATTAATAAAGCGTTGTTGATTATAATAGATGTAATTTATCCAATCCACATTTTTATTTATTGTCACCCACCAGGTAAAGAATGATTCAAACCCTGCTGCCACCTGGTTTCTAGCTTTAAACTCATTTGGGACCCCTCTGGGAACACCAATTGAATCTAAATAAACTCTAGAATCAAATGAAGTGGGTATTATCTTATCACGTTTAACCCTGTGCATATCCTCTGTATTTAGTTTAGGAAACCGTGGACTCATAGGAAGCAAGTATGTAGGCATCATTAAGTGAATCAAAGTGCAGGTACCATACCAGAGTTTAGGCAACCTAGGTCTTAACCTCTGTCCTCCACAATACCACCATATATCTGATCGTGCATATTCGTGTGTAATCACCAGCTCATCAGTGATCCCATAGGGATTTTCTCCTACCGTAATTATAGTACCACACCCTGTCAGGGAACCTGTGTCTTGTCCTCTCCTTGTTCCCCGTTTCCTAAACAGGCAGGTGTAATTCCCTTTGTATGGTGTGAACCATGGTGGACTAGTCTCAGTGGAAACAGCTGGAAAGGGATACTTGAGAGTGGTACAGTCCTGTAATATTAGGTTGTATGTGAAGGCTCAGCATTACTGCTGACAAACAGGTTACCCATCCTTTTCCCGTCTCGTCCATAGCTTTCCTTAGTTTAGCTTTGATTGTACCATTCGCTCTTTCCACTAGTCCTGCTGATTGTGGATGATAAGAACAATGATATTTCATTTTAATGGAAAAAAGTTCACTCAATTTAGCAATTACATCATTTCTGAAATGCGGTCCATAATCGCTATATATGATTTCTGGAAATCCAAATCTTGGTGCAATATGTGTTGCTAAAGCTTTAGCTACTGTTATTGCATCATTTCGTGTGGTTGGAATAACTTCAATCCATTTTGAGTATAAGTCTATGATCACTAGACAATACGTCTTATTTTCACATTTGTTTAATTCAATGAAATCCATGCATATCGTATGGAATGGATACTGAGCATTAGGCATTTTACCTGGTCTTGGTCTTAATCTGCCTTGAACATTCTGCTTTCCACACACTAGACATGATGCACAAAAATTTTTGTATAATTTTGGAATCCATATGCTGTATATATTTTATTTATTAGCTCATACATCCCCCCTGTTGACGCATGTGTTAGTCCATGTGTCAATACTGCCGCAAATCGAAATAAATTCTTTGGAAGTATGTACTTGCCCTCTGGTCATTTCCATAACTCATTTCAGATAATGTCCCCCCCTGTTCATCCAAGATCGTTTTTCTGATTCTGGTGAGCTCTGTTGCATATCTTTTAAGATGTCATGGTCAATGTGTGTGATCTCTTCAGCCGTATATATGTCTTGATAATCTTGTCTAGCAGCCGCTATTTTTGCTTCCTCATCTGCTTTCCGATTGCCTTGTGAAACCAAGTCTGTACCTGTTGTGTGGGCTGCACACTTACATACTGCTATCTGAAGTGGTAGTTGCACAGCTTTTAATATGGCTAAAATCAGATTTGTATGAAAAATCGATTTACCTGTGGATGTAATCATACCTCTATTTTTCCACTGTTGTGCAAAAACATGTAGAGTATTAAAAGCATATGCACATCAGATAGACAGTTATTCTCTTTCCTGCTCCTAATTTGCATGCTTCAGTTAGTGCAATCAGTTCTGCTGCTTGAGCTGAGAGGTGAGGCACGAGTGCTCTAGATTTTAACACTTTGTCTATAGTTACCACTGCATATCCACTACTATTTGTCCCATCTAGATTCTTTTTGCATGATCCATCTACAAACATCACTACATCCGGATTTTGTAATGCGACATCAGTTAAATCCGCTCTTGGCAACACTTTTTCTGTGGTTTCAGCTACACAATCATGTTTGACACCTTCTGTTTCGTTTGGTAGCAGCGTTGCTGGATTTAAAACTGTACACCTTTCAATAGTCAGATGAGGCTGAATGAGTAGGATAGTCATACAGTTTAGATGTCTAGCTGGAGACATGAAGGATATTTTTGACTGTGTCAGTAGAGCGTCTACAGCATGTGACACCTTCAGTGTTAATGGATGAAATAAGACAATTGTAGCTGAACTCTGTATTGCTAAAGCTGCGGCCTGTACAGCTTGCAGACACTGCGGCATTGCTCTGACTATTGGATCTAATTTAGACGAATAGTATGCTACGGGTCTAAGTTTTCCTCCAAAAGGTTGGGTTAGCACACTGGTCATAAATCCACTTCTAGCATCACACATTTGTATGAATGGTTTTTTTATAATCTGGGAGTGCTAAAACTCCTGAACTTACTAGTTTGTTTTCTTGTACAAACGCATGTTCTCCCTCCGGAGGTCCATGTGGTCACATCATTAGCTGCCATAGGTTGATCATAGATAAGTATTTGAAGTGGATGTGTTACTTCAGCATAATTGGCAATCCATGCTCTACAGAAGTTAGACATTCCCAAAAAAGACATCATTTGTTTTTTTGTCTGTAGTTTGGGTGCATATAATATCGCAGTTTTTCCTATTCTCATCTAGGTGTTTCCTTCAGAGAGATATTGAAACCAGATATTTCACTACTTCTTTCCATAACTGCAATTTATTTTTACTTACTTTATGGCCCTGTTTCGCTAATTATTTAATAGAGCAACAGTGTCAGTTTTTGCAATCCTATTCATTTTCTGAGGCTAGCAAAATATCATCAACATACAATAGTAACTGGCTTCTTCTCGGGGGAATAAATTTGGCTAAGTTAGATGAACTTGCCATTGAAAAGATGGTCGAGACTTTCACATATCCTGTAGGAGTCTGTTGAATGTATACTTTTTTTCCTCTATACTGAAATGCAAACCAAATTGATCTTCTGTGTGAGTGGTATAGAGAAAAATGCATTAGCTAAATCTATCACTGTAAATAATTTAGCTTTTGGATTGAGTTCATTTAACAGAGTTGTGGATCTGGTAAAAGGGGAGCACGTGGTATTATTGCTTTGTTTATGCTTGCAAATCCTGTACCATCCTCATCCTATCGATGGAGCCGCTTTCTTTACAGGAAACAAAGGACTATTACTGCTGCATTTGGACACTCTCTAATAACTCCTGCACTCAGAATCCTGTATCATTGGTGCTATTCTTCTTTAGCTTCTGGTTTAAGTGGATATGTCTCTGATAGCACGATAAGAGCTTTTGGATTTATTTTAACTATTTGTACCCCTTTAATGAGTCCCACGTCAGAAGTGTGCGGCCACAGTCGCAGTTTACAAATTTATTTTCTACGACTTTTTCTCTCCCCCTCCATCCTAGCGATGACATCACTCACTCTAGCTCTGGAAAGTTCTCGCAATACACACCCATAATTTTGTGGCATGGTTTTTGGCGATTTTTGGCAAAACCGTTTGGCGAAACCTTAGAAAAGTCATAGCAATCGATTCCTTGCCAAGCCGGTCGTTTTGATACCCGTTTTGTGATGTGCGACAAAAACTCTGGGAGGAGTACAAGACAAAAAAGGGCGGAAGAATAATAACTAGAAAAATTTCTAAAGAAATTTTGAGTGTGCCTGACTCTGGCCCCGTCGTCCCCATGCATTATTACTGACACTGCTCAGCAGACTAGAAAAGAAATTTTGAGAGTGACGAGTGGGCTGTTGCTGGGGGTCTGTATTCAAAAAGCACACCTCAAATAGTCATTTTTAACATGTTTTTTAGACAAAAGAGCAGCTAGTGCTTACATGCTAGCAATTAAAATTGGCAGTTAGCATTAGCATGTTAACATTAGCATGTTTAATGCTGATGCGCTAGCATTTAACATTAGCATGTTACATTAGCATGTTAGCATTAGTATGTTAGCATTAGCATGTTAACATGAGCAGTTGACACTGATGCGCTAGCAGTTAACATTAGCATGTTAACATAGCATGTTAGCATTAGCCCTGTTGGCATTAGCATGTTAACATTGATGTGACAGCAGTGCTGATTAGCCCCGGAGCTAGCGCTCCGATATTAGCATTGGAGGCTAGTGGTTAGCTCACGGAGTTAGCCGTTTAGCTTGTAGCATTAGCGTTTTAGCATTTAGCATTAGCACAGCAGGACGATCTCTCACCGCTGCGATTCTTCACCCGAGCGAACCTCCAATGCACTCCTGCAGGTCGTGGTCCCGGGGAGATCCCTCCTTTGGTTTTTTCCGAGTTTTAATCACTTTTTTTCCAGTTTATCCATTTTCTGTTTTCTCCATCCTGACATTAAGACCGTGTCCAGAACATGCTTCCTCTTGCTCCGTCTAGAGGCTTTAGCGAAAAGTGAACCTGCGTCAGGTGGGATACAGACTGCGCTGCTCCTCCGACTGTATGACAGACCGGGACCAACAACTCATCCCTTTCAAATAAAGTTCCCCTAGTTTTTTTCCACATGAATAACCACAAATACTCTTTTCTTCATGAATTTGACAGTCTTTTAACTCACATATTTTCTTTTTTTTTTGATATGAAATTAATACATTTATAACAAATTTTTTAGCTTAATTATCTGTCTGTCTGTTTTTAATGCACAATGAAATATACCTTTTTAATGCACATGTTTTTTATATCTGGGTTACACCAGCATGTTAGCATTAGCAGGTTAGCATTTGC
>NC_040013.1:49702154-49724037 GCF_000972845.2 Larimichthys crocea | reverse complement strand
GAATACATACTGGTCCCAGTACCCACACCAGACCACGCACACAGTTCCTTTTGATGCCAATTTGAATATTTCTAGTCCTCTTAAAAGTTAGTTGATGGCTCAGTGGTGTCCAATGGCAGACACTAAGATCTAACAGGACAATGTACAGGATGAGTCTTTGTCTGATGCCATTAGGAGGTGTTATAAAAATTAGGGTTACACAGCCAGTTGGATGTTTTAAACTTATACAATGTTTGTTTCTTAATTATATGTTCTTAGGGCACTTCCCTTTATTGTTTTACTCAGACTGGCAGGTAAGGTAAAGTCCAGGTTAACGTATAAATGAGGAATTTGAGAACAGAATGAGTCAGGGAGATACATCAGATTGGGGACATCCTGGCTACTCTTTAGGTGATAAGCTGTTTAAAGGCATTATATGCAAATTGACTGTTAACAATTTACAGGGGTTGAGACAGCCCATCTTCAGGAAAATGTATAAAAACCAACTGTTAACGCTCCTCTGGGAGCCTTTTTCTCTGTAACCCCTTTAGGGGGTTGCACTGTGAAACGCTCCTCTTGTACAAGAACAATAAATTCAACTTAAACTTTGATGCTTTGAATCCGATCCTCCTTATTTAAGGGTTGTTATTTAAAATTCCCGTAACATCTGGCGCCCAACGTGGGGCCCCAATATCTGTTCTTCTCTGGAAGCGATGGCACTGGAAAAAACCTGCAGGTATATTGATTGAAAACCGCCACGAGGTTCTTAAAAACCTTGTTTTGGCGTGAACCAGGACCAGCTGAGAGAGGAGGCAGTGACGGGGCCAACCACACTAAAAAGAAAAAAAAAAGGAGACGAACCCACAGGATTGAGGAAACAAAAGAGTAAGTTGAATTTTGATTATTGGCCAGAGACTATAGTTTAGTAAGGGAACTTAGAAGAGACCTCAGTTCAGTTGGGAACTTAGAGGGGGGATCCAGGGTGCCTCAGTCAGGGACTAGGGGGTAATGTCTTTGGAACGACAATTGGAAAACTTGATCCTTCAGGCCTGAGTAAACAAAAAGACGTCAGAGAAGTCAGGGACTTCGTTAGTATAGTGTTGCTTGTAAGCTAGATACTTAAAGTAATACTGGGAGTCTGGGACTCCGGGGAGAAGAAAACAAAAAGGAAAGCATGCTTTAGTGTTTGTTCATATATACTAGATATTTAAGGTAAGACTGGGAGATTGTGACTCCATTAAAGAAAGCATGTGTGTTTTGTTTTGTTTTTTATATAAAACCTAAATAGAACATGCCAAACGTATGGAAACAATAACACGCGGTCTTAAACTTAAATAATTAAAATTAAATTAAATTATTAGAGGGCGGTTGTGGCTCGGAGGTAGAGCGGTTCAACCACTAAGCAGAATATTAGTGTTCGTCCCCGGCTCTCCAGTCTGCATGTCGAAGTGTCCTTGGGCAAAGATCTGAACCCCAAATTGCTCCCGAAGCTGTGCCATCGGTGTGTAAATGTGTATGAGTGCTTAAAACTGATGCAATTGGCCAATGCCATCAGTGTATGATGTTTGTGATGGGTGAATGAGATATGTAATGTAAAGTGCTTTGAGTGGTCAGAAGACTATAAAGGTGCTATATAATTACAGTCCATTTACCATTTAAATCCTGATAATGTTAAATATTTTAAGAATGTATGTTTTCATAGGAAGATTGGGTATAAGAAGGTGAAAGGTTGGTGAAAGCTATTGTGAGAAAGAGAAAAGGTAAGTAAAGGAAAGAAGGACTGTTACAGGCCAAGTTGTGGCTGATAGAAGCTAGGGCTAGACAAGCAGGTATTCAGAGAAGGAAAAGAGGAGAAAATGCAGGTGAACAGAAAGAAGCTCAACGGAGCAGCGAAAAAACAAAATTACGTATCCTGTCTTGTTTTCTGCCCGAGACCCTCAAGGTGATAACGAGTACGTGCCATATGGGCTCCGTCCGGATCCTTCGCCTTATCCCGCGCCTCAACCTCCTCCTCCTCCTCCTGCACCAGCAACTGCTCCGCCGCCTCCCGTCCACTCACCACGAAGGGGAGAGATGCCCCCCCGTTGGCAATCTCCTCCAGAGACAAGACGCGGTACAGTATATATAAATGCATTTTTGTGTTATGATAGTAACACTGGTGAACTTTTCTTCCGAGATAACCAAGGAAGGGGGAGAGGGACGTGGAGGTGGTGAGAACAGAAGAATGGACAATGATGTGTGCTACAATTGTGGAAAATTTGGACACTATGCAAGAGACTGCAGAGCTCCAAGGAGGAGAGGAAGGGGGGGAGGATGGAGAGCGGGAGGAGGCGAAGGAGCGGAGCATGGCCCGGGCAGGACAGGAGAGAAAAGGATCGCACCGCATGACTAACTCCAGAAACAGGTCATGCAGACACACGCACACACACACACACACACACACACACGCACAGACAGAGATAAATGACATTACAGACACAAGCACAGCAACAGATGATGAGGCAGAGGTAGTGAGATTCTTCGTTACAGACAGCTGAGATTCTACTATCACAGGAAGGAACTAAACCATGGATAAAATTAGAAGTGCAAGAGAAAACAATAACTTTCTTGTGTGACACTGGAGCCTGTAGAACAGTTGTGCGACGTAACGAAACAGAAGAAAATTTCCCTTTGCAGCGAAATAGTGCTTTGAGAGTCAGGTCAGCCACAGGACATGTAACTATTGAACCTATGACCAAACCACTAAAAATAAGTGATCCTAAAACAAAGAGAAGTATCCTGGCCTCAGTTGTGTCATCACAATTGTGTCCCGTTAACCTTTTAGGGAGAGATCTGATGATTAAACTAGGAATAGCAGTAGTACCGGACAAAATTGGTCTCTGTATGAAATCGCGCCGTGTAAATCTAAAAACAGTAGACAGCGATGACGAGGACGAAGTAGAAACGTTTGTGCGCGAAGGATTAACAGTGAACTATTGGTACAGTTTAGATTTAATTCACACAGGACCAAGTAGCATAACTCAAAAATTAATGAAATTGGTAAAACCTGTATTCCTCCGCTGAGATGAAAAAGATATGGATATCATGTAAATTCTTAAAGAGCCCAGCTGTAAAGTAACTTTTACTGTCTATACTGGGACAATGAAAATAAAAATAAAAAATAATAAAAAGGGAATTGTGCTTGTGTGGTGAGTTCCCGAAGCCGCAGAAATGAAATTGTTTAGGGGGGGACTCACAACCACACATTTCCTGTTCAAAAATGATAAATTCACAGTGGAATGATTTTGGTGAGTTTATCCCAAAAATAAAAAGATCAAACTACGAATGGAGAGAAGTGGGGGGAAAAGTGCTATTCGCACCTAAATTGAACATGTATTGTACCCATTTGAACTGGGTCACACAAGCGATCAAGGCTGTACACCTCAGTGGAGAAACTAGTCTAGACTCTATCACCGATTGATATAATTTACCTACTAAAGAAGAGTTAGAGTTAACTAATCTACCCTAGGAGTTGTGGTCCAAGGGGTCAGAGCACAGCTGATTGATTATCACCTCAAACGTAGGAAAATTCGAGGCGGTCGCAGTGATAACACTCTTGAAGCTGTGTCTGTTATAGTTTTGGCTCCCTACGCGCTCATTGATCGACTACTCCCATCCTCAGGCTCATATACTCCTACTTACTACTGTTAAAAAGGAGGGAAATTTTCTGGAGGAAGGCAGAAGTAACGTTTCTCTCTCTTGCTCCTACGGGCACATTTCTTTATTTATCGACATAAAACGACTCTGTAGATGTTCAGGAAGGGCACAGGATGCTCCAGGTTATGTCGGTTCAATGACTGGAAATACGGTTTGGTCAGAGATCCTTCCTCTTCGAGGGAAGGTCTTAGCATTTTCTCTCAGTCTCTGTCAGGATTTTTAACTGACATTATAACAGGTGCAGTAACTGCTCTGCTGATTAGGTCCTGGTTGCTTGGCAACCTCAGCCTGCTCGAAGGAGGAGAGGGGGGAGGGGCCAGCAGAAGCCGAGCAGCAGCCATTTTAGTAGTTCTTGGCACTTAATTTGAACCTGTCTGTGTAAAATGGCAGACAGCACCTGTGTAAAGAGCACCCGTGCTTGCTCTGACTCTTGAGGCCAAAGTTTATACAATTTTTGCCTGAAACTTGGCACAGACATGATCCACGAGACGAGCATTCCTCTGGTCATTTCAGATTTTGGTTTGAGGCATACCTTATAGGTTGTTTTTGGCCACCTTCGAGGGGGATCATTCAGACATATACTGTGCATCTCAGTGGGACAGACAGGCTGCATGCAGCACCTGTGTCTAATTAACCTGACCTGCAGCTCAGCCTGGTTGCTTGGCAACCTCAAGCATGCCTTTGACTAACTTTATTGAAGTCTGTGTATGATATCAGACTATCAAGACTACATTTTTAATGTCGGCCATTTTATCCTTGTCTCTCACAAACACAAACACATAGAGAGACAGACACACCACACACAGGCAGACAGACAGGCAGACGCACACACAGACAGATCAAGCACACATGCACGCACACACACACACACACACACAAGTTTTTCAAAAAAAGAGTCCCTTTAAAATAAGAGCCCAGTAAAAAGGCAATGATGACCACAGCTTGTTGTATATAACTACAGTGCTGTCAAAATTAACGCGTTAATTTTTTCGATTAATTTTAAAGAATTAACGCGTTAAAAAAATTAACGCAATTAACGCGGTTTTGTTTACTTCCGGTGGCGGCCGCCATTTTGGATGTGGCAAAGTAAGCTTTGTTTCCCAATATATTAGTGTGTGTGTGAATGGGTGTATAAGAGGCATTAACTTAAAGCCCTCAGGAGACTGCGCCCTGGGCGGTCGCCCACATTGCCCATAGCTTAAACCGGCCCTGCTTGTTTTGTTTCGGGCAGATCTGCCACATCCCAGTATGGCGGACAAGTTAACGTATCGCAGCAACGGACCAACCTGCTCAGTGAGGCGTCTGTGTATATATGTCTATGATCTATCCTAACTAAAGGAGAGTCTGTGCATATATGTCTATGATCTATCCTAACTAAAGGAGAGTCTGTGTATATATGTCTATGATCTATCCTAACTAAAGGAGAGTCTGTGCATATTGTCTTGATCTATCCTAACTAAAGGAGAGTCTGTGTTATATGTCTATGATCTATCCTAACTAAAGGAGAGTCTGTGGTGTAAAGATGGATAAGGACGGATTTTAGGGGAACATTTCATTTTAAAAGTTGCCCGGACGGCTCGTTGGACAAAAACAAGGCATTTGCACAGTTTGCAAAATTCCACAGAAGGTACACGACTTTAAACTATCACCTCAAAGCAAAACACCCAGTCTCACTACAGGAGTGTGGCACTCCTCAGTTATTTCCTCATTCTGGCTTTTTTCGTTTGCACTGTGCATATGTGCCACTTAAGCCAATAACATGAATGAATTTCATATACTTTATCTGAGTTTATTCTACATTAATTTGATCATTTTACATAAATAAATATTCATTATAAGCTTCAGTCTCAGAAAAATGCATTTATTTATTGATACATTTATTGATAGATTAATCACGATTAATCGCGATTAATTACAGAATTTTTTGCGATTAATTAGTTAATTTTTTTTAATCGATTGACAGCCCTAATTAATACTGAATTTGCTGAGCAGTGTCAGTAATAATGCATGGGGACGACGCGGCCAGAGTCAGGCACACTCAAAATTTCTTTAGAAATTTTTCTAGTTATTATTATTAAATGCCAAACATCAACAGAACCTATTCTTTATGAAGCTCCAGTAACGATGGAACCTGCTGGAACCTACACCTTTTCCATTAATCTAATCACAATCTATTGATCATCACAATAAAAATTAAAATCATACTATTATCAGAGATCAGATTTTTTATATAGGAAGATAGATATGAGGGGGCACTTCTGCTGTTGTTGTTCACCCCTGCAGTGTGAACAAAGCACACAGACTGAATAGTGAGCATGCAACACACAATGCATTGACTACATGGACACTACACTACCTCTCTCTTTCTGTACACATTCATGTCCCATTAATGCATGTTAATGACTTTGCTTCTTGATTTCTCATCACACAGGTTCTCAGTCTAACTCAATTCAATCCAGTTTATTTATAATCCTGACTGAAAATCCTCAAATAAACTGTTCTTATGGAGAAAGTCACACAGCTGATTGGCTACAACTTTCTCAAGTATCTTAGACAGAAGGGGAAGGTTTGATATCGGTCTGTAATTGGCTAAAGCCTCTGGATCTAGAGTGGGCTTTTTAAGAAGAGGTTTAATTACAGCTACTTAAAGGACTGTGGTACATATCCTGATAATAAAGACAGATTAATCATATCCAAAAAAGAATGACTAACTAGAGTAAAACATCCTTGAGGCTGGTTGGGATGGGGTCTAAGAGAAAGAAATATGAAAGTTATTTGATAATGGTTGATGGGAGAAAAAGAGTCTAAATACATATCAGGTTTTACAGCTGTTTGTAAACTTGCTTTATCAGAATGCAGATCAATGCCTGTTGAGGGCATGAGGTGATGGATTTTGTCTCTAATAGTTATAATTTTATCATTAAAAGTTCATGAAGTCATTGCTACTTAGACCTAAAGGAATAGATGGTTCAGTAGAGCTGTGGTTCTCTGTTAGCATGGCTACAGTGCTGAAGAGAAACCTTGGGTTGTTCTTATTCTCTCTCCCTCTATTAATGAAGTATGTAATAATGATGCATGTTTTAAGATTATCTGGCAGACTAAACGAGATTCTTCCAGTTTAGTGGCACGTCATTCGTGTTCAGATTTTCCTCTTGCTTTAAGTTATGAGTCTGCTGGTTATACCATGGTGCTTACCGCCTTTGTTTAATTATCTTATTTTTCCAGAGGTGCAAAAGAGTCGAGAGTTTCTTGTATTCATAATAAGAATGCAGCAGCCATATAGAGCAGGTCTAGAAAGTGTCATGAGATAACTTCTGTTCTGATTTTCCCTTTGCAGACATGGACCAGTGGCTCTTTGTTAAAGTAATGACTTTTTGTCAGTGTAAATGTTCATTGCTACGTTATTCAGACATGACAGGGCAGTTTTAGAAAGAACTACAAAACTAACACAATCTTAGTCATTTGGTCCACAGAGGGAGCAGTGTCACTTTTGCTTATTGTTACGTGCCTGGCCACAAGAGGCATGTCTTGTGTTTCTCCTCCCCCTTCCCTGTGTTTTTTTTACTAGACGATTGCAGCAGAAATACTTCTCACCTGTGAAGGCAGGCCGCCACTGCTGATTATTCGCTCCCCACATTTCCAGCTGGCCTATGGTGGCCTTCTCCCTCTTTGCTCCTTTTTTCCACTTGTGCTTGTGCTGACCTTGTTTAATCTTGTCAAACTTTATAGAGTTGTTAGAGGTGGTGGGGGGTTGTTTTTGCTTGGGACTAGGTAAGTTGGGGTACCCTGTACATTCCCACACACAAAGGCATTGTTTTTGTTAACTCACTAGTAGAGTTGTCACGATACCAAAATGAGTAACCACGATACTATACCAGACAAAGTATCGCGGTTCCGGGTATTATCGCGATACTGCGGCCTTTTTTTATTATTATTATTTTTATAAACTGCAATGTATTTGTACAAGTTAGTTTGAAACAACGACGTTTGTTTTTTAAGCAAAATTAGTGTTGCCACTGACGAAGACGCCACGGCAGACTCGCTGCTCGGGCCCGGTGCTTCTGCCATGGTGAGTGTGTTGTCTCGTGTCTGGGCGAGACAGAACTTTAGCTTGTTGTTTGTTTTGAAGCGAGTTTCTATCGGAGCGGAGCAGAAACACACGAACAGCCAATCAGCTAACAGACGGGCGGACCCAGCGTGCGGAAACAGCCTATCATATCCCTGGACGTCACCAGTAACAGGCAAACAGCCAATCATTCAGCAGCTGTGGAGTTAGGTTGCGGTTCCACGTTGGTTTGTTTACATGGAGTAGCATGCAGTGAGAAGCCGGGAGGAGAGCAGAGGCGGCCGCTATGCAGCGGAGACTGGCACCGGTAGTATAGTAATCCACGGTAGTACCGTCGTGTAAAATTTCTAGTATAGTAGCGACGGTTATGATTTGGCACCGCGGGGTACCGTGTATACCGTGGGTATCGTGCAACTCTACTCACTAGTATTATTGGTTGTGCCACCTTTTGTACTGTTCTGAGAAGTCTTTTGTTAGTTAGTCAGTTAGGCATTTTGTTTGTGTTTCTTTTCTGTAGCTCCAGAGAAGACAGTCCTACTTTTGTTATATTAATTTCACTTTTTTTTGGCACAATCACTTTGTCCCATCCTACCCCACCTGAGTATCTTTTTGTTTGTTATAAATAAACCTTTTTTTCTTCACTACCACCGAGACTTTGATTATTATGATTGTCGTGTTATTGTCTGACTAGGTTAGTCCTAGTGGACGTAACACTTATGAAGGAAGAGGAGTGCTGTCAGCACTAAAAGATTTTGAAACTCAATTCACAGTGTATTCAAAAACATAGAGAGAATTATGCTGCATGTTTTATAATGTACAACCAGAGAATAACAGCACCAGAAGTTAGGACTCATATGTTAAACTCCTATTTGTTCACATAGTTTATGTAATTGTATTGCAGGATATTTCATCCATGCAGTTGAGAGACAATGTTAAGTCTTTATCATTATTTCAATGGATCTTCTTTTTTTCCCTCTGTTGCCCTGCACAGTGACTTGAAAATAAAATAAAATAAAGTTGCTTTGTCATTCGCAGGCGGTGTACATGGTCGGTCATACACTGTAGGAACCTGGTTACTGTAAATCTGTGAGCAGGTAAGTGTTGTGTAAAATGTTGGAGCTTCTAAACAAAACGACGATCACAACTGCTTCTCATTCAACCGATTATATTTACTAATTTAAACACGTAAAACACTGTTACAAAGAAGAAAACTACAACGGTGACATAAAAGAAGAAAATAAAAGCATTTGTTGTTGTAACCTATTATTATTCATCTATTGCCAACTGCCTACCATTGAAAATATATATTTACAACATCCTCCTGCCCGATGAACAGTTGTTCATCACTATCATGTTCATCACATCACAATGCAATCACTTTAATTAATTAATCTCTAACGGATAAATTAGCTGAACAGGTCTTCTCAATAAACTGCCTGTGGATGTATGAACTATACAGGAGCGAACGATTCCATCTCTCCCTGGAAACAGTTGAGTTATTCCTGCCTATGTTCCAGGTCTGTCGGGGTGTGTTGTCCTCGCCGACCAGGATTACATCTCCCACTTTCAGCTCAGTGGGTGTAGATGTCTCACATTTGTGTGACAAATGTAATCCTTTCGCCAGCTGTTCCAAAAGCTGGTTTTAGAGTCTCGGCTGGTATCTCCATCTCTTGCCCATGTCCTCTCTACTCACTGTTGTTATCTGAGAGGGGGAAGCAGAGTCTTTGGTGGTAGAGAGGTCAGTCTTTTACCAACAAGGAAATGGGCAGGTGAGAGTGGCTGAGGTTCTGAGGCATCTTCATGAACATATGAGAGGGGCCTGGAGTTCAACATAGCTTCCATCTCTGTGAGCATGGTTGTTAACTCCCCAAAAAGATGCTTTCCCCAGGATCTTCCTTAAACATGTTTTTACAGACCTTACAAGTCTTTCCCAGAAGCCACCCCACCAAGCAGCTTTCTCAGTGATGAACTTCCATGTGATTCCTCTGTCAGTGAAAATCTCTGTGAGCTCTGATCCTTTCAATGACTTCCAAAGTTCTCTTAAGTCTTGGTCTGCTCTTTTAAATGTTTTGGCATTGTCTGAGTAAATGATCTTACACAGCCCTTGTCTAGCAATAAATCTCTTTAAAGCCAAGAGAAAATTTAAGTAGTCTGGTCTGACACTAACTCTAAATACACTGCTCTAGTGACTGCACAAGTGAAAAGTGCAATGTATGCTTTCTTAGGCTGTCCACTAAACCTTACATACAGTGGACCTGCAAAATCTACACCAGTTACTGCAAATGTACTTTGTGACTTTGGGCTATACAAATAAAATTGATTTGAATGGGCAGTGACTCTGTGACTCTGTCTCTGGGTAATGGAGCTGTCACTTTCTGAGCTGGTTTTACCTTTAACCTCCCAACAGATGTAACAACGTGATACCACCCGCTTAACTAGCTGTCTCCCTTTTAAAACCCAGTATCTCTCCCTCATCTGAACTAGAGTATCCCTGACTCCAGAATGCAGAACTCTCTCATGGCAGTGCTGAACTAGTAGCTCAGAGTATCTGTGGTTTGTGGGTAGCACATATGGGTGTTGCTCCCTGAAGCTGAGATCAGAGTGCTGTAACCTGCCACCTACACTAATGAGCCTATTTTCATCTGAAAATGGCTTCAAGTCTTTGATTTTAGAATATCTGCTGATGTTCTGTCCTGATGCTATCTGACTGATTTCTTGGTTAAAACTCTGCTCTTGTGTCATCTTCACCAAGTAGACTTCTGCTGCAGTGAGCTCCTTAAAAGTTAGCTCTCCTTGAATCTTTTGACTGGATCTAGCATTAGCTATGAACCTTTTTACCCAGGCAGTTATTCTCAGCACTTTTTTTGATCTGCTGTACTTGTCTTGTACTTGTGTTAACAATGGTTCAGCTGGTTCAGTGCTGGTGAGCTGTACTGCTGTCTGAAACTTAGACCTAAGCTCAGAGCTCACCTCATCTGCAACAAAGTCAAACTATACCTGCTGCTTCATCAGTTGGCAACAGTGAGGGAGGGCCTCTCCACCACAGCTGACTCTGGATGAGGTTGTCAACATTCTGGCCTCTGGTGGGTAAATCAGCTGGGTTGTTTTTCCCGCTGCAGTGGGACCATTGCTCTGGGTTTGTCAGACTCTGTATCTCAGTCACTCAGTTTGACACAAATGTTTTTTATTTTTGTGCTGTACTGCGTATCCAATGAAAGACAATCATTGAATCTGTCCATATGTGCAGGTGATTCTTCTCCATGTTTAGTGCTTGAGTAGGTTATTTGCTAACCTTGCTCCAATCAGTTCACCCATAAGCTCCAGAAGTGGTAAAGTAATTTTCTTCAATGGTGCTACTTTTGACTTGGATGCCACAAAACTTGTTACAATGTCTCCATCTTTGTTTGGTCCTTGCAGGTAGGCAACAGCACTGTATGCATTCTCACTGGCATCGCAAAATATATGCAGTTTCAGTGACTTTGGCTGGATTTCAATGTGGTACCATCTTGAAATGGCCACAAGATGTAGGCTTGGTAGCTCTGCACACCACTGATCACATTTTTCAGCCAAATCTGTGGGTAACTGTTCATCCCAACTGATTCCTCTCTCCCACAGTTCTTGAAACAGACATTTTACCCATATGGTAAATGGAGTGAGGAATCCTATAGGGTCAAAGATAATAGCTGATGTGTGTGTTTTCTTTGCCCTTTACAATGCAATGTCCAGTTGTCCCTTCAAGTCAAACACAAAATCATCTTTCTCTGATCTCCACACTAATCCCAACACTTTCAGCACATTTCCACCAGCATCTGTCTCTGTTGTGTGTTCCACCGCATGTTGTGTCCACTTGGCTCTCAAATCTGGTGAATTTGTCACCCATTTGCACATGTTCATGCCAGCGTGGGACAGGATCTCTTTTGCTGCGGTGGAAACTGAAAGGGCTTCATCAACATCACTTGAGCTGGAGATGAAATCATCAATGTAGAGAGACTCTTTCAGTGCCCCCACCACCTTGGGCTGCTGACTTCCATACTGTGTTAAGTGTTTTCTTATGGTGGCAGCTAGCAGGAATGGGCTGGGTGACACTCCAAATACTACTCTACTCATTCTCATAATGCGCAACTAATCTTCACAGTTCTTGTTTGGAGGTCCATGAAGCCACAGGAATCTAACAGCATCTTTATCTTTCTTTGCTAGAGCTACAGTAGTAGCAACTCAAAAGTTCCCGTTCAAGCTGAAAGCCAGCTGAATGGCAGCCGTCTTCCAGCTGACTTCCAGCCAACTGCCTACCAAGTTCCGTGGCCGGAGTGACCCCCCTCCTTCTCCTGGGCGTGTCTATTTTTTACTTAACTCCACCTACTCATTGAATTACAGGGTATGACCAGGAGATGGTGCTTCTCTCACAGAACTTTTTTACAGTTGTTCTACCTGGAGATGACGTAGCTTGCACCTCGTTAACATTCTCATTGCTCAATCTTTTGTTTGCACTTACAGTAATGGGCTTTTTGGTCTCCCAGTGTCACAGATCACAGAGCGGAAAATGCAGCTGGTTTGACTACTGCATACTATACAGTAGCCGTATGATTTAAGCGTGTTCATGAATTGAAATTATATTGAAAGTGTTTATATGTCACCATTACCAATCAACAACATCTAGGCTGTTCTGTCTTTACGATGGTGGGCCGTTACGCGTTAACGTCTGCGTTAACGGGCGATAAAAAAAAATAGCGCCGTTAATCTATTCTCAAAGCTGTTCAGCTTCTGGACTTTTCTTTTTGTTCGTTTTTGTTTTCTTCACTGTAACTCTGGAGTCCTGGGGCCTCATGTACAAAGCATGCGTACGCACAAAAAAGGGGCGTACGTCCTTTTCCACGCTCACGTTCAAATGTATCAAACGTGAAACAATCGTAGAAATGTGCGTGCCCCACGCCAATCATAGCTGTCGTACGCACGTTCCACAGCTATTGTTCCTTTGGCGACACTTAGATGACGCTGGGAAACTGTTAATAATGTGAAAACAGGTAGTCATCAGAGTTGATGTGCACATCAAGAGACACACTTAGAACATTAACACACGCAGGTGTTTGCAATTATATAAGTGGATAAAAAGCATGCGCAATGTGATGAAGAAAAGATATTAACAATGGCAGCGTTAGCGTTGTTAGAGGACCTTGCAACGGACCGCCGTGAGCGATTTAAGGAACGCAAGGATTTACTTGCAAACAATGATAATTGGCTCATCAGCCGATTTCGGTTACCAAGGCCAGTGTTACTGGAGTTACTGCAGAGCTGCGGCCGGCCAGAGGCTCAACGGGGCCGGCGGGCCGGCTGCCTGACTGCCCTGGGGTTCCCGGCAACAGGGGCATTCCAGCGGGAGCTGCCGATCGTCGGTCAGGAGTGTGCCAGTTAACCCTGAGCCGAGCCATGCCAGCTGTGTGGGACGGAATCATCCGAATGTCTTCCTGGTACATCAGATTCCATACAGTGCTGTTGAACAGGCCGACATTAAAGCACAGTTTGCAGCGAGAGCCGGTTTCCCTAATGTAATCGGAGCTATTGACTGCACACACATTGCTATAAAAGCGCCATCAGAGATGATTTTTTTTTTATGTTAGTAGGAAACATTTTCATTCCATCAATGTTCAAATCATATGTGATGCGCAAATGCAGCTAACTAACATCGTGGCAAGGTGGCCTGTTCAACGCACGACCATTCATTATGACTAACAGCATTGCTGAGAGACAGGCTGGAGACTGGCACTGGTCACGATGGGTGGCTTCTATTCGTTTAATTGTCCCGTATGTAACGCTGGATTACATACGAAACAATTAAACGAATAAACTCTTTACTTACCCAGAAGCCGTGCCAGTGTGCCAGTGCATATTTGGGCATGTGCGCATTCAAATATCATGTTTTTGGTTTTCTTTATTTTCTGCTGGTGAAATTAGAGCTGCAGAGTTTCTAACAAGCCCCTGATTGTCTCCCTGTGTTCCGTATCTTGTCAGTAAAAGCGGGCGTAAATGTCAGCCGCAGCGCCACACCTGCCACACCTGTGTGTGCGCTGCTCGCATCCACGGCATTCCAGCCTCACACACACGCTCCCACTCACGTCTTTTTTTTGTGTCATATTTATCCCTGTTGACAGGGAACCAAACAGAATCTCCACTTCATTCACTAGAATCTTTAGCTTAGACCTGTGAAATTCATTTTCTTTCCTTTGTTCATCGCGTTATCTGATCGGACAAAGAGGTGAATCTCAGTGTCCAGGGCTATTTAAATAGATTTGGCATATGTAAATGGGGCGTGGACGGGAGGAGTTGCACGTGCGCTTCCACGTTGATTGGCATGTACAAAAAACGTGCTTGGATCCATCAACGCACACTTTGATACATCTGAATATTTTTGTGCGTACGACAGTCGTTTCCGGGTTCTGCTATACGCCAAGTTTTAGTAGAAATCACGCAAGTATTTGTACATGAGGCCCCTGATCTCTCTAGCAATGTTGTTTTTAGAGAGTTTTTGAGTTTTTCTCGTGTTTTTAAAATGCCGCCCATCTGACAGCTGCCTTTGTTTACTCCGGGGATTAATCTATCCCACCACTAGTCTTCACATAATTACTGAAGCGTGTCTTCTCTTGTGCTCGCGCACTCTCTCTCGCTCATCTGCATGTTAACAACAAACTAACCCTTAAAAAAGTTACAAAAACGGTTCATCAGACGTGACGAGGCTGCCAGCCTGTGTGTCAGACCTGCCGATACAAGCGAAGTTTATTTTTTTTAATTAACAGTTTATTTGGAGGGGAGGGCTTCTCATTCAACCGATTATATTTACTAATTTAAACACGTAAAAAACTTGTTACAAAGAAGAAGAAAACAACAACGGCGACATAAAAGAAAACGAGGAGGAAAAAGCTCTGATCTGTTACCTAGCAACCAAAAGAATCCTATTTTGCAACTTAACGTCTAAACGTTACACTAACAGAAGACAACACAACACATTTCTATTTTAAAATAAAAGCATTTGTTGTAGTAACCTATTATTATTATTTATCTATTGTCAGAGAAAAAATATATTTACAACAGTAAGTAATTAGATTTCTCTTCTACTCCACAGCTCATTTTGGAAGCTTCAGGCAGACACAGCAGTTTTTTCTTAAATGCAAAAGTGTGTGAATATCTAGAGATATTTTTTTTAATGCATCAAGTATTTTACTTTATAATAATCAAAGTCAAATATTCATCAGGGGAAACAGATTTTCAGTTTGAATCAGGCTTTGAACAGAATCAACTTAAAGATGAGGACAGTGTAATTACCTTGAAATAAAAGCCAGTTAGAAACACTACTACCTGTTATACATCATGGCACAGAAATAATTGTTTTCCAAGACAAATCTATTTCTACTTCTTTCTTTACTTTAGGCCTACCAAACATGTAAGATGCATTTAGTGTACCTGGCATCCAGAAGCCTCAGGCCCAGATCCAGGCTCTCTCCATGCAACTCCTCCATTGACACTTTGTGGCTCAGAGGGCTGACAGGCAGCAGGCTGTCATCCTCCAGAACAGTCGGGAACTCCTCCACAAACCTCCCCAGGAAGCACCTGGCCTCCTCCTCCATCCTACTGACTGTGGATGCTCTAAGCTCTCAGGTGAACAGGCTGATGGAAAATAAATGCAGTATACATAAGAAATGAATCCCCACAAAACACAAATCAATCAATATGAATTATATTTGTTATAATAACCTGCCATAACTATGGATTAACGATGTATCATGGCCAATAGGTTGATAACAGGAAATGTATTGAGTGTGCCTGAAAGCGCACACTATATGTTATCCACCACGCTTATTGAGTGTGCCTGAAAGAGCACACTCTTTATTATCTCTCGGGCTTATTGAGTGTGCCTGAAAGAGCACACTCTTTATTATCTCTCGGGCTTATTCTTCCGCTTATTAAGTGTGCCTGAAAGAGCACACTCTTTATTATCTCTCGGGCTTATTGAGTGTGCGTGCAAGGCGCACACTATATGTTATCCACCGCGCTTATTATTATTCTTCCGCCCTTTTTTTGGCTCACTACTCCTCCCAGAGTTTTTGTCGCACATACACAAAATGGGTATCAAAACGTGCGGCTTGGCCGGGACATGTGTGCTATGACTTTTGAAAAAAATGAATGGGTGTGTATTGCAAGAACTTTCCAGAGCTAGAGTGAGTGATGTCATCATTAGAGTGGAGGGGGAGAGAAAAAGTCATTGAAAAATAAATTTGTAAACTGCGACTGTGGCCGCAAATGCACAGCTACAGACATGATTATCCCCTCAAACGTAGGAAAATTCGAGGCGGTCACAGTGATAACACTGTTGTAGCTGACATATAGTTTTGGCGTGACACGCAAATATGCGGCAGCAACTCCCATCCTCAGCCTCATATACTCCCATGTTAAAAAGGCGGGAAATTTTCTGGAGGAAAGCAGAAGTAATGTTTCTCTCTCTTGCTCCTAAGGGCACATATCTTCAATTATCGACACAAAACAACTATGTAGACGATCAGGAAGGACTTATCCTGCTTGTGGTTAAGCCGGTTCAATGATTGGAAATACGGTTTGGCCAAAAGTCCTTCCTCTTCGAGGGAAGGTCTCAGCATTTTCTCTCAGTCTCAGGATTTCTAACTGACATTTTAACAGGTGCAGATCAGCTTCTGCTGATTAGGTCCTGGTTGCTTGGCAACCTCAGCCTGCTTGAAGGAGGAGAGGGGGGAGGGGCCAGCAGGCAGAAGCCGAGCGGTGGCCATTTTAATAGTTCTTGGCACTTAATTTGAACCTGTCTCTGTAAAATGGCAGACAGAGACAGCAGAGCAGCTAGCTCGTTAACATGCTAATGATAATTACCATTAGCCACTAGGAATTAAATACATGCTAATATTAACATGCTAATGCTAACATGACAATGCTAACATGTTAATGTTAACTGTTAGCCCATCAGCGTTAACATGCTAATGGTAACATGCCAATGCTAACTGTTAGCACATCAGCGCTAACATGCTAATGCTAACATGCTAATGCTAACATGCTAATGTTAACTGTTAGCCCATCAGCGCTAACATGCTAATGCTAACATGCGAATGTTAACATGCTAATGTTAACATGCTAATGCTAACATGCTAATGTTAACTGCTAGCCCATCAGCGTTAACATGCTAATGTTAACATGTTAATGTTATCATGCTAATGTTAATTGTTAGCGCATCACCGTTAAAATGCTAATGTTAACATGCTAATGTTAACATGCTAATGCTAACATAGTAATGATAACATGGTAATGCCAACATGTTAATGTTAACATGCTAAAGCTAACATGCCAATGCTAACATGCTAATGTTAACTGTTAGCCCATCAGCGCTAACATGCTAATGGTAACATGCCAATGTTAACTGTTAGCACATCAGCGCTAACATGCTAATGCTAACATGCTAATGCTACCATGCTAATGTTAACTGTTAGCCCATCAGCGTTAACATGCTAATGTTAACATGCTAATGCTAACATGCTAATGGTAACATGCTAATGCTAAAATGCTAATGTAACATGTATGCTAAATGCTAATGTTACGGCTAGTGCATCAGCGCTAACATGCTAATGCTAAAATGCCAATGGTAACTGCTAGCCCATCAGTGTTAACATGCTAATGTTAACATGCCAATGTAACTGTTAGCCCATCAGCGCTAACATGCTAATGTTAACATGCTAATGTTAACATGCTAATGCTAAAATGGGAATGTTAACATGCTAATGTTAACATGCTAATGTTAACATGCTAATGTTAACTGTTAGCCATCAGCGCTAACTGCTAATGCTAACATGCGAATGCTAACATGCTAATGTTAACATGCTATGTTTAACATGCCACTGCTAACTGTTAGCCACATCGCGTTAACATGCTAATGCTAAACATTGCTAATGCTAAAATGGAATGTTAACATCTAATGTAATGCTAATTTTAACATGTAATGTTAACTGTTAGCCATCAGCGCTAACATGCTAATGCTCAACATGCGGAATGCTAACATGCTAATGTTAACATGCAATGTTACATGCCCATGCCTAATGTTAGCACAATCCGCGCTAACCATGCTAATGCTAACATGCTAATTGCTAACATGCTAATGCTAACATGCTAATGTTAACTGTTAGCCCATCAGCCTAACATGCTATGCTAACATATGCGAATGCTAAACATGCTAATGTTAACATGCTAATGTTAACTGTTAGGCCCATCAGCGCTAACATGCTAATGTTAAATGCGATGTTAACATGCTAATGTTAACATGCTAATGTTAACTGCTATGCCTAACTGCTTCCAATTGTTACATGTTAATGGTAACATGCTAACTGCTAGCTAAAAATGCTAATGTTAATTGCTAGCACGTAAGCGCTAGCTGCTCCTGTGTCTAAATAACAGTATAAAAATGATGTTTGAGGTGTGCTTTTTAAATACAGACCCCAGCAACAGCCCACTCGTCACTCTCAAAATTCTTCTTCTAGTACTGAATTTGCTGAGCAGTGTCAGTAATAATGTATGGGGACGACGGGGCCAGAGTCAGGCACACTCAAAATTTCTTTAGAATTTTTCTAGTTGAGTGTGCCTGAAGAGCACACTCTTAAAACTCTCGGGTCTTATTCTTATTTTATTCTTATTATTATTCTCTTCCGTTTCTCCGGTTTTTTTCGGTTCGCTCTCCTCCCAGAGTTTTTGTCGCACTACACAAACGGGTATCAAAACGACCGGCTCGGCCGGGAATCGTGGCTAAGACTTTTCTAAGAGTTTCGGCAAACGGTTTTTGGCCAAAAATCCAGAAAAACGAAGCCAAAAAATGAATGGGTGTGTATTGCGAGAACTTCCAGACTAGAGTGCTGATGTCATCGCTAGAGTGGAGAGGGGAGAGACAATCAGTGAAAAAATAAACGGATTTCACTACCCTGGCCTCAAATGCCCAGCTACAGACATGATTATCCCCTTAAATGTAGGAAAATTCGGGTATCGCAGTGTAACACTGTTGAAGCTGTCTCCTATAGTTTTGGCTCCATACACGGCTGATTGATCGACTACTCCCGCCCACAGCCTCATAGACTCCAATGTTAAAAAGGAGCGAAATTTTCTGGAGAAAGGCAGAAGTAACGTTTCTCTCTCTTGCTCCTGAGGAGGCCATTTCTTCATTTATCGACACAAAACGAATATGTAAAACGTCCGGAAGGTCTCATCGTGCCTCGGTTAAGCCGGTTCAATGATTGGAATTACGGTTTGGCCAAAGTCCTTCCTTTCGAGAGGAGTTCTCAGCATTTTCTCTCAGTCTCTAACTGACATTCTAACAGGTGCCGTCAGCTGCTGCTGATTAGGTCCTGGTTGCTTGGCAACCTCAGCCTGCGTGAAGGAGAAGAGGGGGGAGGGGCCACCAGAAGCCGGCGGCAGCCATTTTAGTAGTTCTTGGCACTTAATTGACTTGTCTGTCTAAATGGCAGACGAGAGCAGCAGAGCAGCTAGCTCTTAACATGCTTAATGATGATTACCATTAGCCACTAGGAATTAAATACATGCTACTATTTAACATGGTATGCCAACATGGTAATGTTAATTGCTAGTGCATCAGCGTTAACATGCTTGCTAACATGCTAATGTTAAATGCTAATGCTAACATGCTAATGCTAACATGCTAATGTTAACTGCTCAATGCTAAACATGAACAATGCTAACATGTTAATGTTAACTGTTAGCCCATCAGCGTTAACATGCTAATGCTAACATGCTAATGCTAACATGCTAATGTTAACTGTTAGCCCATCAGCGCTAACATGCTAATGTTAACATGCGAATGCTAACATGCTAATGTTAACATGCTAATGCTAACTGCTAGCCCATCAGCGTTAACATGCTAATGTTAACATGTTAAGTTATATGCTAATGTTAATTGTTATCGCATCACCGTTAAAATGCAATGCTAACATGCTCATTTAACATGTTAATGATAACTACGTAATCATAACATGGTAATGCCAACATGTAATGTTAACATGCTAAAGCTAACCTGCCAATGCTAACTGCTATGTTACACTGTTAGCCCACTCAGCGCCTAACATGCTAATGGTAACGCATGCCAATGTTAACTGTTTCGCACCCTCAGCGGCTAACATGTAATGCTAACATAGCTAAATGCTAACTGTTACCCATCAGCGCTAACATGCTAATGTTAACATTGCTAATGTTACTGCTAATGCTTAACATATCGAATGTTCAACATGCTTAATGTTAACATTATGTTGCCATCACGTTAACATGCTAATGCTAACATGCAATGCTAACATGCGAATGTTAACATGCTAAGTTAACATGCCAATACTGAAGACTGTTAGCCCAGCTAACATCAGTGCTAACATGCTAATGCTAACATGCCTAGGAATGCTAATCATCGTAACTGTTAACATCTAAAGTTAGCCCATCATGCGCTAACATGCTAGCACATGCGAATGTAACATGCTAATTTAACGTTAGCCCATCAGCGCTAACATGCTAAGCTAAAATGCGATGTTAACATGTAATGTTAACATGCTAATGCTAACATGCTAATGCTAACTGCTAGTCCATCTATGTTAACTGTAATGCTAATGCTAAATGCTGTAATTGCTAGATGCTAGCACGGAAGCGCTAGCTGCTCCTGGTCTAAATAAACATGTTAAAATGACTTTATTGAGGTGTGCTTTTTGAATACAGAACCCCCAGCAACAGCCCACTCGTCACTCGCAAAATTTCTTTCTAGTACTGATTTGCTGAGGCAGTGTCAGTAAAATTGTATGGGGACGACGGGCCAGAGTCAGGCACACCAAAATTTCTTTAGAATTTTCTAGTTCTTCTTATTAGTGAGTGTGCGGGAAAAGCGCACACTATAGGTATCCACCGCGTCTTATTCTTATTTAATCTCGTCGCCCTTTTTTTTCGGTTCGCTACTCCTCCCAGAGTTTTTGGTCGCACGTACACAAAACGGGTATCGAAAACGACCGGCTCTTGGCCGGGAATCGATGGCTACCTTTTCTAAGGGTTTCGGCAAACGGTTTTGGCCAAAAGTCCAGAAAAACGAAGCCAAAAAATGAATGGTGTGTATTGCGAGAACTCTCTCCAGACCTAGAGTGCGTGATGTCATCGCTAGAGTGGAGAGGGGAGAGAACAATCAGTGAAAAAATAAAACGGATTTCACTACCTGGCCTCAAATGCCCAGCTACAGACATGATTATCCCCTTAATGTAGGAAAATTCGAGGTGATCGCAGTGATAACACTGTGAAGCTGTCTCCTAATAGTTTTGTGGCTCCATACAGGCTGATTGATCGACTACTCCCGCCAACAGCCTCATAGACTCCAATGTTAAAAAAGGAGCGCAAATTTTCTGGAGAAAGGCAGAAGTAACGTTTCCTCTCTCTGCTCCTGAGGGCACATTTCTTCATTTATCGACACAAAACGAATATGTAAAACGATCAGGAAGGTCTCATCGTGCCTCGGTTAAGCCGGTTTCAATGATTGGAATTACGTTTGGCCAAAGTCCTTCCTTTTCGAGAGGAGTTTCTCAGCATTTTCTCTCAGTCTTCTAACTGACATTTCTAACAGGTGCAGATCAGCTGCTGCGATTAGGTCCTGTTTGCTTGGCAACCTCAGCCTGCGTGAAGGAGAGAGGGGGGAGGGGCCACCAGAAGCGAGCGGCACCTTTTAGTAGTTCTTGGCAGCTAATTTGAACTTGTCTGGTCTAAAATGGCAGACAGAGAACAGCAGAGCAGCTAGCTCTAACATGCTAATGATGAATTACCATTAGCCACTAGGAATTAAATAACATGCTAATATTACAGGTAATGCCAACATGGGAATGTTAATTGCTAGTGCATCAGCGTTTTATGTAACATGCTAATGCTTAACATGCTAATGCTAACAGCTAAATGCTAACATGCTAATGCTAGAAATGCTAATGCTAAAATGACAATGCTAAAATGTTAATGTTAACTGTTAGCCCATCAGCGTTAACATGCGAACCTAATGCTAACATGCTAATGCTAACATGCAATGTTAACTGTTAGCCCATCAGCGCTAACATGCTAATGTTAAAATGCGAA